>NC_090411.1:27180818-27395818 GCF_036365525.1 Heterodontus francisci
TCGAACTGGACAGAGACCCTGTTTTATTCAGCAGGGTAATGGTCACACTGTGTAACTGTGCAGATTCCGTGTTTATTCAGCATGATAAGGATTACACTGTGTAACTGTACAGAGTCCTTGTTTATTCAGCAGGGTAAGGATTACACTGTCTAACTGGACAGAGAACCTGTTTTATTCAGCAGGGTAAGGATTACACAGTGTAACTGTACAGAGTCCCTGTTTTTTTCAGCAGGGTAAGGGTTACACTCTCTAAATGTACAGCGTCCTTGTTTATTCAGCAGGGTAAGGATTACACTGTCTAACTGGACAGAGACCCTGTTTTATTCAGCAGGCTAAGGATTACACTGTGTAACTGTACAGTATCCCTGTTTATTCAGCAGGGTATGGGTCACACTGTGTAACTGTACAGAGTCCCTGTTTATTCAACAGGATAAAGGTTACACTGTTTAACGGTACAGTGTCCTTGTTTATTCAGCAGGGTAAGGGTCACACTGTGTAACTGTACAGAGTCCCTGTTTATTGAGCAGTGCAAGGATTGAACTGTCTAACTGGACAGAGACCCTGTTTTATTCAGCCGGGTAAGGGTTACACTTTCGAACTGGACAGGGTCCCTGTTTATTCAGCAGGGTAAGGATAACGCTGTGTAACTGTACAGAGTCCCTGTTTTTTCAGCAGGGTAAGGGTTACACTCTCTAAATGTACAGAGTCCTTGTTTATTCAGCAGGGTAAGGGTTACAATGTCTAACTGTACAGAATCCCTGTTTATTCAGCAGGGTAAGGGTTACACTGTCTAACTGGACAGAGACTGTGTTTATTCAGCAGGGTAAGGATTACACTGTGTAACTGGACAGAGTCCCTGTTTATTCAGCAGGGTCAGGATTACATTGTCTAACTGGTCAGAGACCCTGTTTTATTCAGCAGGGTAAGGATTACACTGTCTAACTGGACAGAGACTGTGTTTATTCAGCAGTGTCCGGATTACACTGTCTAACTGTACAGAGTCCCTGTTTATTCAGCAGGGTAAGGATTACACTGTGTAACTGTGCAGAGTCCCTGTTTATTCAGCAGGGTAAGGGTTACACTGTGTAACTGTACAGAGTCCCTGTTTATTCAGCAGGGTAAGCATTACACTGTTCAACAGGACAGAGACGGTGTTTTATTCAGCAGGGGAAGGATTACACTGTGAAACTGTACAGAGTCCCTGTTGATTCAGCACGGTCAGGATTACACTGTCTAACTGTACAGAGTCCCTGTTCATTCAGCACGGCAAGGGTTACACTGTGGAACTGTACAGATTCTTTGTATGTTCAGCAGGATAAGGATTGCACTGTGTAACTGGCCAGAGTCCATGTTTATTCAGCAGGATAAGGATTACACTGTGGAACTGTGCAGAGTCCCTGTTTATTGAGCAGGGTAAGGATTACTGTGTGTAACTGGACAGAGACTGTGTTTATTCAGCAGGGTAATGATGACACTGTCTAACTGGACAGTGACTGTGTTTATTAAGCAGGTTAAGGATTACACTGTCTAACTGGACAGAGTCCCTGTTTATTCAGCAGGGTAAGGATTACACTGTCTAACTGGACAGAGACTGTGTTTATTCAGCAGGGTAAGGATTACACTGTCTAACTGGACAGAGACTGTGTTTATTCAGCAGGGTAAGGATTACACTGTCTAACTGTACAGATTCCTTGTTTATTCAGCAGGCTAAGGATTACACTGTGTAACTGTACAGAGTCACTGTTTATTCAGCAGGGTAAGGATTACACTGTGTAACTGCACAGAGTCCCTGTTTATTCAGCAGGCTAAGGATTGCACTGTGTAACTGGACAGAGTCCTTGTTTATTCAGCAGGGTAAGCATTACACTGTCCAACAGGACAGAGACGGTGTTTTATTCAGCAGGGGAAGGATTACACTGTCGAACTGTCCAGATTCCTTGTTTATTCAGCAGGGTAAGGATTGCACTGTCTAACTGGACAGAGACCCTGTTTTATTCAGCAGGGTAAGGATTACACTGTATAACTGTACAGAGTCCCTGATTATTCAGCAGGGTCAGGATTACATTGTCTAACTGGACAGAGACCCTGTTTTATTCAGCAGGGTAAGGATTACACTGTGTAACTGTACAGAGTCCCTGTTTATTCAGCAGGATAAGGATTACACTGTGTAACTGGACAGAGTCCTTGTTTATTCAGCAGGTTAAGCATTACACTGTCCAACAGGACAGAGACGGTGTTTTATTCAGCAGGGGAAGGATTACACTGTCGAACTGTCCAGATTCCTTGTTTATTCAGCAGGGTAAGGATTGCACTGTCTAACTGCGCAGAGACTGTGTTTGTTCAGCAGGGTAAGGGTTACACTGTGTAACTGGACAGAGTCCCTGTTTATTCAGCAGGGTAAGGGATAAACTGTCGAACTGGACAGAGACCCTGTTTTATTCAGCAGGGTAAGGATTACACTGTGTAACTGTACAGAGTCCCTGTTTATTCAGCAGGGTAAGCATTACACTGTCCAACAGGACAGAGACGGTGTTTTATTCAGCAGGGGAAGGATTACACTGTGTACCTGCACAGAGACTGTGTTTATTCAGCTGGGTGAGGATTACACTGTGTAACTGCCAGAGTACCCGTTTATTCAGCAGGGTAAAGGTTACACTGTCTAACTGTACAGAGTCCTTGTTTATTCAGCAGGATAAGGATTCCACTGTGTAACCGTGCAGAGTCCCTGTTCAGCAGGGTCAGGATTACACTATGTAACTGGACAATGTCCATATTTATTCAGCAGGGTAAGGATTACACTGTAACTGGACAGAGTCCCTGTTTATTCAGCAGGGTAAGGATTACACTGTCTAACTGGACAGAGACCCTGCTTTATTCAGCAGGCTAAGGGTTATACTGTCTATCTGTACAGAGTCCTTGTTCATTCAGCAGGGTAAGCGGTACACTGTCTAACTGGACAGAGACTGCGTTTATTCAGCAGTGTAAGGATTACACTGTCTAACAGGACAGAGACGCTGTTTATTTCAGCAGGGTATGGGTCACACTGTGTAACTGTACAGAGTCCCTGTTTATTCAACAGGATAAAGGTTACACTGTTTAACGGTACAGTGTCCTTGTTTATTCAGCAGGGTAAGGGTCACACTGTGTAGCTGTACAGAGACTGTGTTTCATCAGCAGGGGAAGGATTGCACTTTCTAACTGGACAGAGACCCTGTTTTATTCAGCAGGGTACGGGTTACACTGTCTATCTGTACAGAGACCCTGTTTATTCAGCAGGCTAAGGGTTATACTGTCTATCTGTACAGAGTCCCTGTTTATTCAGCAGGGTAAGTGTTACACTGTCTAACTGGACAGAGACTGTGTTTAATCAGCAGGGGAAGGATTGCACTTTCTAACTGGACAGAGACCCTGGTTTATTCAGCAGGGTAAGGATTACACTGTGTAACTGCACAGAGTCCCTGTTTATTCAACAGGATAAAGGTTACACTCGCTAAATGTACAAGGTCCCTGTTTATCCAGCAGAGTAAGGATAACGCTGTGTAACTGTACAGTATCCCTGTTTATTCAGCAGGGTAAGGATTACACTGTGTAACTGGATAATGTCCCTGTTCAGCAGGGTAAGGATTACACTGTGTAACTGGATAATGTCCCTATTTATTCAGCAGGGTAAGGATTACACTGTAACTGGACAGAGTCCCTGTTTATTCAGCAGGGTAAGGGTTACACTGTCTAACTGGACAGAGACTGTGTTTATTCAGCAGGGTAAGGATTACACTGTCTAACTGGACAGAGACTGTGTTTCTTCAGCAGGGTAAGGATTACACTGTCTAACTGTACAGAGTCCTTGTTTATTCAGCAGGGTAAGGGTTGCACTGTCTAACTGCGCAGAGACTGTGTTTGTTCAGCAGGGTAAGGGTTGCACTGTCTAACTGCGCAGAGACTGTGTTTGTTCAGCAGGGTAAGGGTTACACTGTGTAGCTGGACAGAGTCCCTGTTTATTCAGCAGGGTAAGGATTACACTGTGTAACTGTACAGAGTCCCTGTTTATTCAGCAGGGTAAGGGTTACACTGTGTAACTGGACAGAGTCCCTGTTTATTCAGCAGGGTAAGGATTACACTGTGTAACTGTACAGAGTCCCTGTTTATTCAGCAGGGTAAGGATTACTCTGTGTAACTGTGCAGAGTCCCTGTTTATTCAGCAGGGTAAGGGTTACACTGTGTAACTGGACAGAGTCCCTGTTTATTCAGCAGGGTAAGGATTACACTGTGTAACTGTACAGAGTCCCTGTTTATTCAGCAGGGTAAGCATTACACTGTTCAACAGGACAGAGACGGTGTTTTATTCAGCAGGGGAAGGATTACACTGTGAAACTGTACAGAGTCCCTGTTGATTCAGCACGGTCAGGATTACACTGTCTAACTGTACAGAGTCCCTGTTCATTCAGCACGGCAAGGGTTACACTGTGGAACTGTACAGATTCTTTGTATGTTCAGCAGGATAAGGATTGCACTGTGTAACTGGCCAGAGTCCATGTTTATTCAGCAGGATAAGGATTACACTGTGGAACTGTGCAGAGTCCCTGTTTATTGAGCAGGGTAAGGATTACTGTGTGTAACTGGACAGAGACTGTGTTTATTCAGCAGGGTAATGATTACACTGTCTAACTGGACAGAGACTGTGTTTATTCAGCAGGTTAAGGATTACACTGTCTAACTGGACAGAGTCCCTGTTTATTCAGCAGGGTAAGGATTACACTGTCTAACTGGACAGAGACTGTGTTTATTCAGCAGGGTAAGGATTACACTGTCTAACTGGACAGATTCCTTGTTTATTCAGCAGGCTAAGGATTACACTGTGTAACTGTACAGAGTCACTGTTTATTCAGCAGGGTAAGGATTACACTGTGTAACTGCACAGAGTCCCTGTTTATTCAGCAGGCTAAGGATTGCACTGTGTAACTGAACAGAGTCCTTGTTTATTCAGCAGGGTAAGCATTACACTGTCCAACAGGATAGAGACGGTGTTTTATTCAGCAGGGGAAGGATTACACTGTCGAACTGTCCAGATTCCTTGTTTATTCAGCAGGGTAAGGATTGCACTGTCTAACTGGACAGAGACCCTGTTTTATTCAGCAGGATAAGGATTACACTGTGTAACTGTACAGAGTCCCTGATTATTCAGCAGGGTCAGGATTACATTGTCTAACTGGACAGAGACCCTGTTTTATTCAGCAGGGTAAGGATTACACTGTGTAACTGTACAGAGTCCCTGTTTATTCAGCAGGATAAGGATTACACTGTGTAACTGGACAGAGTCCTTGTTTATTCAGCAGGTTAAGCATTACACTGTCCAACAGGACAGAGACGGTGTTTTATTCAGCAGGGGAAGGATTACACTGTCGAACTGTCCAGATTCCTTGTTTATTCAGCAGGGTAAGGATTGCACTGTCTAACTGCGCAGAGACTGTGTTTGTTCAGCAGGGTAAGGGTTACACTGTGTAACTGGACAGAGTCCCTGTTTATTCAGCAGGGTAAGGGATAAACTGTCGAACTGGACAGAGACCCTGTTTTATTCAGCAGGGTAAGGATTACACTGTGTAACTGTACAGAGTCCCTGTTTATTCAGCAGGGTAAGCATTACACTGTCCAACAGGACAGAGACGGTGTTTTATTCAGCAGGGGAAGGATTACACTGTGTACCTGCACAGAGACTGTGTTTATTCAGCTGGGTGAGGATTACACTGTGTAACTGCCAGAGTACCCGTTTATTCAGCAGGGTAAAGGTTACACTGTCTAACTGTACAGAGTCCTTGTTTATTCAGCAGGATAAGGATTCCACTGTGTAACCGTGCAGAGTCCCTGTTCAGCAGGGTAAGGATTACACTATGTAACTGGACAATGTCCATATTTATTCAGCAGGGTAAGGATTACACTGTAACTGGACAGAGTCCCTGTTTATTCAGCAGGGTAAGGATTACACTGTCTAACTGGACAGAGACCCTGCTTTATTCAGCAGGCTAAGGGTTATACTGTCTATCTGTACAGAGTCCTTGTTCATTCAGCAGGGTAAGGGGTACACTGTCTAACTGGACAGAGACTGTGTTTATTCAGCAGTGTAAGGATTACACTGTCTAACAGGACAGAGACGCTGTTTATTTCAGCAGGGTATGGGTCACACTGTGTAACTGTACAGAGTCCCTGTTTATTCAACAGGCTAAAGGTTACACTGTTTAACGGTACAGTGTCCTTGTTTATTCAGCAGGGTAAGGGTCACACTGTGTAACTGTACAGAGTCCCTGTTTATTGAGCAGGGTAAGGATTACTCTGTGTAACTGGACAGAGACTGTGTTTCATCAGCAGGGGAAGGATTGCACTTTCTAACTGGACAGAGACCCTGTTTTATTCAGCAGGGTACGGGTTACACTGTCTATCTGTACAGAGACCCTGTTTATTCAGCAGGCTAAGGGTTATACTGTCTATCTGTACAGAGACCCTGTTTATTCAGCAGGGTAAGTGTTACACTGTCTAACTGGACAGAGACTGTGTTTAATCAGCAGGGGAAGGATTGCACTTTCTAACTGGACAGACACCCTGGTTTATTCAGCAGGGTAAGGATTACACTGTGTAACTGCACAGAGTCCCTGTTTATTCAACAGGATAAAGGTTACACTCGCTAAATGTACAAGGTCCCTGTTTATCCAGCAGAGTAAGGATAACGCTGTGTAACTGTACAGTATCCCTGTTTATTCAGCAGGGTAAGGATTACACTGTGTAACTGGATAATGTCCCTGTTCAGCAGGGTAAGGATTACACTGTGTAACTGGACAGAGTCCCTGTTTATTCAGCAGGGTAAGGGTTACACTGTCTAACTGGACAGAGACTGTGTTTATTCAGCAGGGTAAGGATTACACTGTCTAACTGGACAGAGACTGTGTTTATTCAGCAGGGTAAGGATTACACTGTCTAACTGTACAGAGTCCTTGTTTATTCAGCAGGGTAAGGGTTGCACTGTCTAACTGCGCAGAGACTGTGTTTGTTCAGCAGGGTAAGGGTTGCACTGTCTAACTGCGCAGAGACTGTGTTTGTTCAGCAGGGTAAGGGTTACACTGTGTAACTGTACAGAGTCCCTGTTTATTCAGCAGGGTAAGGGTTACACTGTGTAACTGGACAGAGTCCCTGTTTATTCAGCAGGGTAAGGATTACACTGTGTAACTGTACAGACTCCCTGTTTATTCAGCAGGGTAAGGATTACTCTGTGTAACTGTGCAGAGTCCCTGTTTATTCAGCAGGGTAAGGGTTACACTGTGTAACTGGACAGAGTCCCCGTTTATTCAGCAGGGTAAGGATTACACTGTGTAACTGTACAGAGTCCCTGTTTATTCAGCAGGGTAAGCATTACACTGTCCAACAGGACAGAGACGGTGTTTTATTCAGCAGGGGAAGGATTACACTGTGAAACTGTACAGAGTCCCTGTTGATTCAGCACGGTCAGGATTACACTGTCTAACTGTACAGAGTCCCTGTTCATTCAGCACGGCAAGGGTTACACTGTGGAACTGTACAGATTCTTTGTATGTTCAGCTGGATAAGGATTGCACTGTGTAACTGGCCAGAGTCCATGTTTATTCAGCAGGATAAGGATTACACTGTGGAACTGTGCAGAGTCCCTGTTTATTGAGCAGGGTAAGGATTACTGTGTGTAACTGGACAGAGACTGTGTTTATTCAGCAGGGTAATGATTACACTGTCTAACTGGACAGAGACTGTGTTTATTCAGCAGGTTAAGGATTACACTGTCTAACTGGACAGAGTCCCTGTTTATTCAGCAGGGTAAGGATTACACTGTCTAACTGGACAGAGACTGTGTTTATTCAGCAGGGTAAGGATTACACTGTCTAACTGGACAGAGACTGTGTTTATTCAGCAGGGTAAGGATTACACTGTCTAACTGGACAGAGACTGTGTTCATTCAGCAGGTTAAGGATTACACTGTCGAACTGGACAGAGACCCTGTTTTATTCAGCAGGGTAATGGTCACACTGTGTAACTGTGCAGATTCCGTGTTTATTCAGCATGGTAAGGATTACACTGTGTAACTGTACAGAGTCCCTGTTTATTCGGCAGGGTAAGGATTACACTGTCTAACTGGACAGAGAACCTGTTTTATTCAGCAGGGTAAGGATTACACAGTGTAACTGTACAGAGTCCCTGTTTTTTCAGCAGGGTAAGGGTTACACTCTCTAAATGTACAGCGTCCTTGTTTATTCAGCAGGGTAAGGATTACACTGTCTAACTGGACAGAGACCCTGTTTTATTCAGCAGGCTAAGGATTACACTGTGTAACTGTACAGTATCCCTGTTTATTCAGCAGGGTATGGGTCACACTGTGTAACTGTACAGAGTCCCTGTTTATTGAGCAGGGCAAGGATTGCACTGTCTAACTGGACAGAGACCCTGTTTTATTCAGCAGGGTAAGGGTTACACTGTCGAACTGGACAGGGTCCCTGTTTATTCAGCAGGGTAAGGATAACGCTGTGTAACTGTACAGAGTCCCTGTTTTTTCAGCAGGGTAAGGGTTACACTCTCTAAATGTACAGAGTCCTTGTTTATTCAGCAGGGTAAGGATTACACTGTGTAACTGTACAGAGTCCTTGTTTATTCAGCAGGGTAAGGGTTACAATGTCTAACTGTACAGAATCCCTGTTTATTCAGCAGGGTAAGGGTTACACTGTCTAACTGGACAGAGACTGTGTTTATTCAGCAGGGTAAGGATTACACTGTGTAACTGGACAGAGTCCCTGTTTATTCAGCAGGGTCAGGGTTACATTGTCTAACTGGACAGAGACCCTGTTTTATTCAGCAGGGTAAGGATTACACTGTCTAACTGGACAGAGACTGTGTTTATTCAGCAGTGTCCGGATTACACTGTCTAACTGGACAGAGACCCTGTTTTATTCAGCAGGGTACGGATTACACTGTCTAACTGTACAGATTCCTTGTTTATTCAGCAGGCTAAGGATTACACTGTGTAACTGTACAGAGTCACTGTTTATTCAGCAGGGGAAGGATTACACTGTCTAACAGGACAGAGATGCTGTTTTATTCAGCAGGGTAAGGATTACACTGTGTAACTGGACAGAGTTCCTGTTTATTCAGCAGGATCAGGATTGCACTGTCTAACTGGACAGAGACCCTGTTTTATTTAGCAGGGTTAGGATTACTCTGTGTAACTGTACAGAGTCCCTGTTTATTCAGCAGGGTAAGGGTTACACTGTGTAACTGGACAAAGACTGTGTTTATTGAGCAGGGTAAGGATTACACTGTGTAACTGTACAGAGTCCCTGTTGATTCAGCACGGTAAGGATTACACTGTCTAACTGGACAGAGTCCCTGTTTATTCAGCACGGTAAGGATTACACTGTCTAACTGTACAGAGTCCCTGTTCATTCAGCACGGCAAGGGTTACACTGTCTAACTGTACAGATTCCTTGTATGTTCAGCAGGGTAAGGGTTACACTCTCTAAATGTACAGCGTCCTTGTTTATTCAGCAGGGTAAGGATTACACTGTCCAACTGGACAGAGACTGTGTTTATTCAGCAGGGTAAGGATTACACTGTCTAACTAGACAGAGACCCTGTTTTATTCAGCAGGCTAAGGATTACACTGTGTAACTGTACAGTATCCCTGTTTATTCAGCAGGGTAAGGGTCACACTGTGTAACTGTACAGAGTCCCTGTTTATTGAGCAGGGCAAGGATTGCACTGTCTAACTGGACAGAGACCCTGTTTTATTCAGCAGGGTAAGGGTTGCACTGTCGAACTGGACAGGGTCCCTGTTTTTTCAGCAGGGTAAGGATTACACTGTGTAACTGGACAGAGACCCTGTTTTATTCATCAGGCTAAGGATTACACTGTGTAACTGGACAGAGTCCCTGTTTATTCAGCAGGGTCAGGATTACACTGTCTAACTGGACAGAGACCCTCTTTTATTCAGCAGGATAAGGATTACACTGTCTAACTGGACAGAGACTGTGTTTTATTCAGCAGGGTACGGATTACACTGTCTAACTGTACAGATTCCTTGTTTATTCAGCAGGATAAGGATTACACTGTGTAACTGTACAGAGTCCCTGTTTATTCAGCAGGGTAAGGGTTACACTGTGTAACTATACAGAGTCCCTGTTGATTCAGCACGGTAAGGGTTATACTGTGTAAATGGACAAAGTCTGTGTTTATTCAGCAGGGTAAGGGTTACACAGTCTAACTGGACAGAGACCCTGTCTTATTCAGCAGGGTAATGGTCACACTGTGTAACTGTGCAGATTCCATGTTTATTCAGCATGGTAAGGATTACACTGTGTCACTGTGCAGTATCCCTGTTTATTCAGCAGGGTAAGGGTCACACTGTGTAACTGTACAGAGTCCCTGTTTATTGAGCTGGGTACGGGTCACACTGTGTAACTGTACAGAGTCCCTGTTTATTGAGCAGGGTAAGGGTCACACTGTGTAACTGGACAGAGTCCCTGTTTATTCAGCAGGGTAAGGATTGCACTGTCTAACTGGACAGAGTCCCTGTTTATTCAGCAGGGTAAGGATTGCACTGTCTAACTGGACAGAGTCCCTGTTTATTCAGCAGGGTAAGGATTACACTATGTAACTGTACAGAGTCCCTGTTTATTCAGCAGGGTAAGGATTACACTTTGTAACTGTACAGAGTCTCTGTTTATTCAGCAGGGTAAGGGTTACACTGTGTAACTGGACAGAGTCCCTGTTTATTCAACAGGATAAGTATTACACTGTCTAACTGGACAGAGTCCCTGTTTATTCAGCAGGGTAAGGATTACACTGTGTAACTGGACAGAGTCCCTGTGTTCAACAGGATAAGGATTACACTCTCTAACTGGACAGAGTCCCTGTTTATTCAGCAGGCTAAGGATTACACTGTGTAACTGTACAGAGTCCTTGTTTATTCAGCAGGGTAAGGATTACACTGTGTAACTGTACAGAGTCCCTGTTTATTCAGCAGGTTAAGGATTACACTGTGTAACTGTACAGAGTCCCTGTTTATTCAGCAGGGTAAGGGTTACACTGTGTAACTGTACAGAGTCCCTGTTTATTCAGCAGGGTAAGGGTTACACTGTGTAACTGGACAGAGTCCCTGTTTATTCAGCAGGGTAAGGGTTACACTGTGTAACTGTACAGAGTCCCTGTTTATTCAGCAGGGTAAGGGTTACACTGTAACTGTACAGAGTCCCTGTTTATTCAGCAGGGTAAGGATTACTCTGTGTAACTGGACAGAGTCCCTATTCGTTCAGCAGATTATGGGTTACACTCTTCTGTGGATAGAATTCCGACAGCTCGGTTGAGCAGGTGAGGCTGCAAACTTCAGTGACCCCTTGTGAATTTCACTCTGGAATTCATGCCCGGTTATCAGTGCGCCAGCTCAGCACCAAGAATCCAAACAGTCCCAGGCGGATTTACTGGGTTATGGGAGTCACCAATTGGCTGGAACTGTTGAGTCTGAATGCCCATTCCTTTGCATCGCAGATGTTTCTGTGCCATGGTCCCCGTCCGCTGATCCACTACGCTTCACCCAAGTAAAGTAGGGTGGGGTCCAGCCTCCCAGATCACCACCTGCAGGCTGCAGGTCACTCGAGAAGTTCCCAATGGCCCACTGGGAAATACACTGCCTGGCGCATCACCGAAAGGGCCAGGGGTCATTGTCCAATGGGAGCTGAGGTACTACAGTTCATCGCAGTGCCCCTGAGTATGGGAATAGGTGGAACGGGGAAAATCTGACCTTTCACTCCTGATTACCATCCAGTTCCTATTGGGAATGTGCACGTGTGTGTGTTTGTAAGGCTTTTGGCAGTGATTCCTCCTGTAGTCAAATAGCTTGCCACTGATCACTGGCCCAGACTCCTGCTTGAAGGGTGCTCAAGTGCAGCCCCGTGCCTGTGGGGCTGTGGCCCAGCGAGAGCCAGTCTGGGGGAAGCTCAAGCTGGACCCAGAATCTCTCTCACCTGGTGCAGTCCTCGAAGAGTTAAATCAGATTCCCTTCAGTAAATAGAGAGGGATTCCCCCCTTGCGCTTCATGGCTTGGCCTATATTCATCAACCTTCATTCACTTTATTGTTCAGTGCAGCGATCCCTTTTATCTTATGCACCGGGGAAGTGGGGGTTTCTCGCCCCTGACGGAGTCACCGAGGAACCCCAGAATCAGTTCGACTCGGCCAATGCTTCTCCCCACCCTCTCTCCCTAACCCCCAGTCGTCCCAACTTCAAACCTCTGTGCAAACCTCCAATGCTCGGTGACGAGCAGAGCAGCTGGCTCCCTCCCGGTCGAATCGCCACTGCATGGGTCCACTTGCGATGGTGTCTTGCAGGGGGTAGTGGGTTAGCTGGGAGGGTCTGGCTGGGTAATGCAACCCCTCCTCAACGCCCAGTTACAGAATGTTAACGACGGCAGCCCGGGGGGTGGGGGGAAACTGTGGATCAGAAATCTTTGTCTTACGAATGTGGCGATTGTGCTAGTTTTGTTCATATTTCAAGAAAGAACCTGCATTTATATGGCACCTTTCACCTCCCCCATCCCTCCCTGAGGACATCCCAAAGCACTTTACAGCCAATGAGGTTCTTTTGAAGTGTTGTCACTGTGGTGTCACCCGTACATGTTAACAGTGTGAAAAGGGCACTTTCTATTTTGAACACTTTCACACTTCTGTTAAGATAACAAGTGTGCTGAAAGCGTCACACACAGTTTGCAGCCTCGTATCTGTTAACGCCGCTTTAAAGAGATTACCGGCCTTGAAACGGGGGCTCTCAGCTTTGAAGGGAGGCTCCTTTTACCAAGCTGCATGTCTTAAACACGGGGCAGACTGTTTTTTTGCAGCAATTAATATTCCAGTCACAATCCCCCCTTCTCCCCCCCCACCCCCCCTCTTAAATCCCATGAGATCACACAGGCGTGTCATTCCTGGCAACAATGGATTGCCATCAGATCCGCAGGGCCAGACACTGCCAAATCTGCACATCTGGGCAGAAACTGTTACGAGAGGCTGGCAGCAGCAGTGACACCCGGACCAGCGCAGGCGATATCTCCAGGGCTACAGGACAAGAGCACCCGTGTAAAGCAGATGGGACGCACGCTGTTTCATTGTGGTTTCTTCTGAAAGGACAGCATGAATAAATACATTTTGTATCCTCTGTCACCCCTCGTCACTTGGTTTCTGGAAGGCGCAGAGTTCCTCCAGTGACTCCTCTAATTCTGGCCTCTTGCACATCTCTGATTGACATCACCTCCCCCATTGGTGGCTGCCAGCTGACTGCCATAAACTCTGGAATTCACTCCCTAAACCTCTCCGCCTCTCTCTCACTCTCTTTAACACGCTCCTTAAAACCTACCTCTTTGGCAAAGCTTCTGGGCACCTCCTAATCTTTGGCTCGGTGTCAGTTTTTTTGTTGGATAACGCTCCTGTTAACTGCTACGGGACAGTTTTTACTGCATTAAATCTATCAACTTGTTGCTGTGGGGACGACGTTATTTGTCCAAGCGGACAAAAGCTTTCCGTGCGATCCGCAGGCAGTGACTACTGGACCTGCTATTCGGCCACGGAAGGCAGCACGGCCCTGCCCTGCCCTCACCTGTCGGGTGGATGCTGATCAGGAGCAGCTGCACTGCTGAGACTGCGGCAAGTGACCTCAAAAAAAGGCAACCTTCTTAGGGGTTTGGATCTGGGTTTTCCTCACAGTTGAGCTGATGGGGATCGCTGCTTTTGGGCGTGTGTCTGGGTGTTTCTCTTTTGTGGGCATTGTGCACACGAGAGTGAGAGGGGGCCGGCGAGGAAAAAGAGGAGCCCCCGGTTTTAAATATTCCTCAGAAGTGTGTGTGCAGCTTTCTCCGAGCAGCTAACACAGGCTCTCTTCCTCCACACTGTCCTGGGACCACAGTGGAAGCTGGGAATAGGCAACTTGTTGCTCTCATCCCCTGGCGTGTATCCTGCAGTGGGGTCGTGACCCGCCAGCTCGACTGGGAAAGCAAAAAAAATTAATTAAAATGTGATTATGTTCAGTGAGCTCTCCTTTTAATTTTTCACGTGTCTCTCCTAATCTTTTTTTCTTTCAACTCTTGCTCTCAATATTCTTTCCTATTCTCACTTTTTTTTTCTTCTCCCTCTTCCTTTTCCTCTCTCTCTCCCACCCTTCTCTTTCCTCCTATTTGTTCTCGCTCCCGCTTCCCTTCCCCCTCCTTTCTACCTCCCAGTGCTACTCCTTCATTTCTCCATCACTCTCTCACTCATACGCTCCACCTTTCCCCCCACTCCTCCCCCTGGCCTCACCGCACTCCCCCTCACAGAATCTCAACCTCACTCCTTAATGTGTTTGACCTGTATCATTCTGCCATTTGAAAAAAATAAATCACAGGCAGTTCCTAATTCCATTTGCCACAGTTCTGTTCACGGTGAGTCAGGAGCTGGTTGAATGGCCTACTCCTGCTCCTATGTTCCAATGTTGGCAGGATTGCTGTTCTGCCCTTCAAAGGCTTTTCCGATCTGTTTAATAGACAGAGCGAGGTTACACGTAGCAAATGAGCAAATGCAGTCTAGGAAAGGGACCCTCTGGGAAGGTCGTGCTGAGGTCACGGTTTTGGAAAGGGCTGACTAACTAATGCTACGGCCTGGCATATGACTGAGCTCTGCCTGTGCCCTGGTAATATGCAGTCAGCTGTATTCCAAGCGCATCAATTTCCCAGTACTGGCCGGGAGACTCCCTCCTTCTGTACGGTCTGGGAGCTCAACGCTTGTGTCCACTGCATCACAGTTTTCTTCTCTTCTTTGGCCTCCTTGTCTCGAGCGACAATGGGTAAGCGCCTGGAGGTGGTCAGTGGTTTGTGGAGCAGCGCCTGGAGTGGCTATAAAGGCCAATTCTAGAGTGACAGGGTCTGTCACTCTGCATCACAGGAGGGTGAAGGAAAATGCAATGGACAGGCAGGAGCAGGAGAGAGAGAGACGGGAAGGAATAGAGAGAATGAGGGATGGGGGTAGGGAAAGGAAGTGTGAAAAGAAAGCACAGCAGACGGGAGAGGAGAACACATCAGTGTTTCTTGACTCTCCCTTGAGGCCTGTGTGACAGACGATGCCGCAGGTATACAGCTTGCAACTGAAGATCTCTCACTTCCAATGGTGACAGACCTGATTAACCCATTGAGACCTCGGTGATATCTCAACTTACAGATGTCACTGTCTCCCCACCCAACTCCTCCACTGCCCTAAATCATGGGTCTCCAATCATCGGCTGACAGGAAACGGGATTGTGTTCGCAGCCAGGGCTGCTCTAATTACAATTTCCACCATCAGTGGATGCTCCCTACTGCCCAAAATTCCTCGGAGCAGAAACACGCATTGGATAGACTGAGATTAAATACACACAAAGGCCTGATTTCGAGCCCAACGCCCGAGCTGCTTTCTCTGTATTCTTTTTTTCTTTCATTTCTCCATTGGCTTGCAGCAAAATCTGCAGAACATTCTGGAAGGCTGGAAAGAAGAACTCTGACCTCGCTAATGGATTTTTCCTGCATTGCCCACAGAAAGCCAGGACAAAGTGAATTGCCCTCGAGAGTATCTGAGTGATGCTCGAGGTGGGGGATTGGAGCTCCATCTAGTGATATAAATGGCAGCTGCAGGCGTGACAGAGCGTCACAGATGGTGATACCCAGATAAATACTGTGTGTGATGTGTGTACATTGCACTTTTAATATGATGGGGAGGGTATTTATAGAACCTTTTTGAAGAAGGAAAAAAGCTTGTGATATTTCTTCAATATAGAGGTCAAAACGGTTGACAGGCCCAGGGCTGGATGAGATTCCCTGAACCCATCTCTTGTCAGGCCCTCGCAGCCAGTGTGAAGAAAGCTCTCACTCCATCAGTCCAGATTGGATTTAAACCCCGATCCTTCAGGTCGTGCCTAACCCACCATTTCATCCAGTACTCTCAGTGCGGAAATCAAAGGGGTATGGGGATAGGATGGGTAAGTGGGGTTGAAGTACAGGACCGGACACGCTCTCACTGAATGGTGGAGGAGGCTTGTGAGGTTGTGCGGCCTACTCCTGCTCCTATTTCTCATAGTCTGCCTCTGAGTACTTCCTCTCTCTGTACAACCCTTGACCCCTTCTCTCCCTCACAAATCCTTTCACCACTTCATCACTCTCTCTCTCTACCTTTCAAACCCATCTTTTCTGCCGAGCAGTCAGTCATTCCCTCTTGACTGGATATCTGGTTTCCTGACACCTATTTGTGGAACGGCTGGTGACGCGTTTGACCGTTCAGTAATTGTAAGCTGTTGTTGTGTAATATAGTAATATAGAGAAAATAAAGCTGGAGGAAGATAGGCCAGAGGCTACGAGGTGAGAGAGGAATGACCTGTCAGGTCACAAGGCTGCTTCCAACAGAAGCAAGCGTCATATTTGTCTGTACACAGTTGGATGTCACATGTCTCTGTCATGGCTGTGTTTTAAGGCGATGTAAAATGAATTTATAGGGATTATGCCATTATTAAAATGGCTAAAAACTTGTTTTTTGTCCCCTTAGATTTTCCTCTCACTCCCCTACCCCCACCACAACCTCCCCCTCCCGGCCCATCCCTGATCATAATGAATGGCGGAGCAGGCTCGAATGGCCGAATGGCCTACTCCTGCTCCTATTTTCTATGTTTCTATCACAGGGACGAGTACCTTGGTTATTGGTCAGACAGCCATTCTTTATATGTGAGCATCTGAGCTGAGCTCAATGCTACACTCACCTAATATCCAAACACATCCACTTTCCAAAGGTGGGGTGGGGGTTCCCAAGATCGGGAAACGGAACCTGAGCTGGCAATTTTGCTTCTTACCAGGGCAGGAGAGTTGAGACCAATTGTAAATTTCCTAACCACAATTCTACCTGGGAATGTCCTGTTTTGCATTGCTCACTAGGTATAACCCTCCAGGATTTCTGCACTCCACCAATTCTGGTCTCTTGCACATCCCTGATTTCCTACAAATCATAACCACTGCTCCCATTTTTTCAGACAGTGACTGTCGATGATGATTCTGCTGTTGCCATTTACACCTCCTCCAGACCCGTCTTTCGTTTCTTTACTTGTCCCATTACTTTCACCTTGCATCTCCATTCCTTTTCCCATTTAATCGCTCCTGTCTTCCACCCTATCACAGACCTTTCCTTTTTGTTCTTTCATAGAGCTCTACAGCACAGAAACAGGCCCTTCGGCCTATCGTGTCCGTGCCAGCCATCAAAGCCCTTCTTTCCTCCCCTCTTCCTCTGCCTCTGGACTTGCCTGTTACATCTCTAACTTTTTCCAGTTCTGATGAAAGGTCATCGACCTGAAACACTAATTCTATTTCTCTCTCCACAGATGCTGCCTGACCTGCTGAGTATTTCTAGCATCTTCTGTTTTAATTATAGCAGAGTCGGGTCGCCGCTGGCTGTCTTGGACCCGGGGTGAGCTTTCAAGAAACTATTTCTTATTTGTTCTTGGTATGTGGACATCGCTGGCCAGGCCAGCATTTGTTGCCCATTCCTAGTTGACCTTGAGAAAGTGGTGGTGAGCCGCCTTCTTGAACTGCTGCAGTCCATCTGATGTAGGTACTCCCACGATGCTGTGGAGGAAGGGAGTTCCAAGATTTTGACCCAGCGACAGTGAAGGAACGGTGATATAGTTCCAAGTCAGGATGGTGTGTAGCTTGGAGGGGAACTTGCAGGTGATGGTGTTCCCATTCATCTGCTGCCCTTGTTCTTCTAGGTGGTAGAGGTTGCAGGTTCGGAAGGTGCTATCGAAGGAGCCCTGGTGAGTTGCTGCAGTACGTCTTGTAGATGGTACACACTGCTGCCACTGTGCACTGGTGGTGGACGGAGTGAATGTTTAATGTAGTGAATGGAGTGCTGATAAAGCGGGCTGCTTTGTCCTGGACGGTGTCGAGCTTCTTGAGTGTTGTTGGAGCTGCACCCATCCAGGCAAGTGGAGAGTATTCCATCATAGAACATAGAACATAGAACATTACAGCGCAGTACAGGCCCTTCAGCCCTCGATGTTGCGCCGACCTCCTGACTTGTGCCTTGTAGATGGTGGGCAGGCATTGGGGAGTCAGGAGTTGAGTTACTCAATGCAGAATTCCCAGCCTCTGACCTGCTCTTGCAGCCACAGCATTTATGTGGATGGTCCAGTTAAGTTTCAGGTCAATGGTAACCCCCAGGATGTTGATAGTGGGGGATTCAGTGATGGTAATGCCATTGAACATCAAGGGAAGATGGTTAGATTCTCTCTTGTTGGAGATAGTCATTTACCACCACTTGTGTGGTGCAAATGTTTATTTTTATTTTATTTATACAGCACTGAAACAGCCCTTCGGCCCACCGAGTCTGTACCGACCAACAACCACCCATTTATACTAATCCTATAATCAATCCCATATTCCCTACCGCATCCCCACCATTCTCCTACCACCTACCTACACTAGGGGCAATTTACAATGGCCAATTTACCTATCAACCTGCAAGTCTTTGGCTGTGGGAGGAAACCGGAGCACCCGGCGGAAACCCACATAGTCACAGGGAGAACTTGCAAACTCCACACAGGCAGTTCCCAGAATTGAACCTGGATGGCTGGAGCTGTGAGGCTGCGGTGCTAGCCACTGCGCCACTCACTTGTTCCTAGCCCCTTATCAATCTAAGCCTGGATGTTGTACAGGTCTTGCTACATGTGGGTAAGGACTGCTTCAGTATCTGAGGAGTCACGAATGGTGCTGAATATTGTGCAATCATCAGCGAACATCCCCACTTCTGACCTTATGATTGAGGGAAGGTCATTGATGAAGCATCTGAAGATGCTTGGGCTTAGGACACTACCCCGAGGAACTCCTGCTTTGTGTTAAGTATGACTCCAATCAGTGGAGAGTTTCCCCCCTGATTCCCATTGACTCCAGTTTTGCTCGGGCTCCTTGATGCCATACTCAGTCAAATGCTGCCTTTATGTCAAGGGCAGCCACTCTCACCTCACCTCTGGAATTCAGCTTTTTTGTCCATGTTTGAACCAAGGCTGTAATGAGGTCAGGAGCTGAGTGGCCCTGGCGGAACCCAAACTGAGCGTCACTGAGCAGGTTATTGCTGAGCAAGTTTCGCTTGATAGCATTGTCGACGACCCCTTCCATCACTTTACTGATGATCGAGAGTAGACTGGTAGGGCGGAAATTGGCCGGGTTGAATTTGTCATGCTTTTTGTGTACAGGACATACCTGGGCAATTTTTCACATTGCCGGGTAGATGCCAGTGTTGTAGCTGCACTGGAACAGCTTGGCTAGAGATGCGGCAAGTTCAGGAGAACAAATCTTCAGTAATATTGCCGGAATATTGTCAGGACCCATAGACTTTGCAGTATCCAGTGCCTGCAGCCATTTCTTGATATCACATGGAGTGAATCGGATTGGCTGACGTCTGGCATCTGTGATGCTTGGGACCTCAGGAGGAGGCCGAGATGAATCATCCACTTGGAACTTATGGCTGAAGATGCTACACATGATTCAGCCTTGTCTTTTGCAGTGATGTGCTGGGCTCTCCCATCACTGAGGATGGGGATATTTGTGGATCCTCCTCCTCCTGGTAGTTGTTTAATTGTCCACCACCATTCACGATTGTATGTGGCAGGACTGCAGATCTGATCCGTTGGTTGTGGGATCACTTTGTCCTGTCTATTGCATGCTGCTTCTGCTGTTTGGCATGCAAGTAGTCTTGTGTTGTAGCTTCACCAGGTTGGCACCTCATTTTTAGGTATGCCTGGTGCTGCTCCTGGTATGCCCTCCTGCACTCGTCATTGAACCTGGGTTGGACCCTGGCTTGATGGTAATGGTAGAGTGGGGAATATACCAGGCCATGAGGTTACAGATTGTGGTTGAACACATTTTAGTTTCTGCTGATGGCTTACAGCCCAGCTTTGAGCTGCTAGGTCTGTTCTGAATCTATCCCATTTAGCCTGATGGTAGTGCCACACAACACAATGGAGGATATTCTCAGTCTCCACAAGGACTGTGCAGTGGTCACTCCTACCAATACTGTCATGGACAGATACATCTGCGACAGGTAGACTGCTGAGGACGAGGTCAGGTAGGTTTTTCCCTCTTGCTGGTTTCCTCACCACCTGCCGCAGACCTAGTCTAGCAGCTATGTCCTTTAGGATTTGGCCAGCTCGGTCAGTAGTGGCACTACCGAGCCCCGCTTGGCAATGGTCATTGAGGTCCCCCACCCAGAATACATTCTGTGCTCTTGCTACCCTCAGTGCTTCCTCCAAGTGGCTTTTGACATTGAGGAGTAATGATTCATCAGCCAAGGGGTAGGGGGAAGGGGTGGCAGTAGGTGTTAATCAGCAGGAGGTTTCCTTGCCCATGTTTGACCTGATGCCATGAGACAACATTACCACAAACGACGGTTCCCAACTTCCAGAATCTAAAGCAGTTTGTGGAAAAAAAGTATCGAATTAGCACTTAATATAAATTGGGGTAAAGCAATTTCATCTTCAATGCTGCTCACTTGGGAGAACTGCACATCGCCAAGAGTGACTTGGTAACACCGCTACTGACTGAGCTGGCCGAGTCCTGAAGGTAGTTTCTGCCAGACTGGGCCTGTGGCAGGGGGTGAAGGAACCAACATGAGGGAAAAGCCTACTTGACCTCGTCCTCGCCAATGTACCTGCCACCGATACATCTGTCCATGACAGTATTGGTAGGAGTTACCAGAGTACAGTCCTTGTGGAGACAAAGTCCCCTCTTCAGCCTAAGGATATCCTTCACCATGCTGAGCACACATTAGGTTCTCTCTCTCTCTCTCTCTCTTGCTTTCATCTTGGAGACAGACTTCAGAAATACCCAGGCCCCTTTCTCCTGGTTCCAGAATAAAGACAGAAATAAAGACAGATGGATTTTGCATTTATATAGCACCTGTCACAACCTCAGGACATCCCAAAGCGCTTTACGGCCAATTAAATACTTTATTTGAAGTGTGGTCACTGTTGCAATTTAGAAATCGTGACAGCCAATTTGCGCACAGCAAGCTCCCACAAACAGCAATTAAATATATGACCTGTTTTTTTTTTAAGTGGTGTTTGTTGAGGGATAAATATTGGCCGGGACACTGGGGAGAACTCCGCTGTTCTTCTTTGAAACAGTGCCCTGGGATCTTTTACCTGAACCTCAGAGGGCAGACGGGGGCCTCGGTTTAAGGTCTCATTGAAAGATGGCACCTCCGACAGTGCAGCACTCCCTCAGTGCCGGCGGCCTGGATTTCGTGCACAAGTTCATGGAGCAATGACAGTGTAAAGCAACATCCAGAAGCATCTCACTGAAACGGGCCAACAACTTGTCGGGTTGTTTCGTTTGTCCTGCTTGTGTATTTATTTGCCTCCAAATTTGATTTTTGGTGTACAAGAAAGGAATGCTGTCTTGTAATCTCTCTGCTTTTAGCTATCTGGGGAGCAGACTAATTTCATTTGGAAAGGATGTGGAGTAGATATTTCAGCAGGCCGGGGCCCACAAGCCATTCATTGGTCCTTTCCTTCTCCTGATGATGTTGACGAGTCAATTCTTTTACATGTAATTTCATTTTAAATGGCTGTTGACAGCCAAACATAGACTCTGGTGGATGTTAACCCTGTTACCCAGCTGATGTTAGTCCTTCGGAGAGATTGCACCAATGAGAGGGGATTAACCCTCCACCCCCTGTTGCCTAGCACAAGAGATTAATCATTTTCTTGGGTATCTTGTTCCCAGCAGTTTGACGTTACTATTAGCAGAGTCAGGGTGACAGGGAGGAAGGGAAGTGACTAGAATGGAGGGAAGGTGAAAGAGAGAGAGAGGGGGAGGAGCGTGATTCGTTACAAGACTTGAGAATGAAAGAGAAACCCAATATCAGACAGACAAGGCGAGACAGTGGGGAACACTGTATAAGGGGAGAAATAGGGACAGGTAGACAGAGAGGCCCAGAGTAGGGGTCAGAGAGAGTGGGACATAATGGGACATCTCTCTCCTCCCTCTTACACTGCCACTCTCTCTCTTTCTCTCTCCCCCCTTCTCTCCCTCCCTCTCTATCTTGCACTGGCTCTCACTTTATCTCGCCCTCCTGCTCTCTTCATCTTACACTGGCTTGTACCTTTCCTCTCTCTCTCTCTCTTACACTACCTTTTTCTCTCTCCCTCCCTCCCTCTCTGTCTCTTACCCCCTCCCCACCCCCACCCCCCCCTCCCTCTTGCCCTGCCTGTCAGTCTGAGCCATGCAGATTAGGAAGATTCCCAGTTCAATTCCCAGTCTGCTCTGAGTTCACTGAGTTTAGTTAAGGTGCTACGACTGTCCTCAGTGTTCCTGGATTATGGAGGGGCACTGGGTGGGGGAAACCAGCTGAGACTCCCCACATTTTGTTCACTAACCAGCGACCCCTTCTGGAAGATGCTGATCAAGCATTGGGCAGGCACAGAGCTGGACTTTACAGTGATGTCCTCCCAAAGGCAACAGCCACTGACTCGCCCACGGCCATTTGAGTGAAATAAAGGAGGAAAGCTCTCCTGTGGATCTCTAGCACAGCACAGGGGCCAATCTCATTCAGAAGAGGGGAGAGAAGTGGGGAAGAGGTAAACAAATCATTAGAGAATAGTTTTCTCTTGTACTCTTGAACATGTCCAGTTTCCTGCAGTAACAGATTCGGTTGTTCTTCAATTAACTTTGACGCAGATTTAAGAAGTTCTCTTCAAAATGGGGAGGTCCATCAATGAGGCCCAGAACCTCTTGGGAACTGGGAGGACTCATCCTCTATACCAGAATCCTCAAATAGCTAAATAACCAAGGTGTATTTGTAATGTGTGTTTCCCTTGTCTTTCATTACAGGGCTGGTAAAGCTTGGGATTCACTGTATTACGGGACAGAAGGTTGCAATAAAGATTGTGAACCGGGAGAAGTTGACCGAGTCCGTCCTCATGAAGGTGAGAATCACCGTGGACAGAAATCCCACACCCTCCCCATTTCAAAGTTGCTCACCCGCTTTCATTTCTTCTGGTCTTCCAGTTTTATCCCTGCTTCTATTTCTACTGGAACGGAGGAGACTTAAGAGATTTAAGAGAGGTTTTTGAAACTATGAAGGGATTTGATCGAGTGAATAAGCCATTTCCTCTGATTGGAGAGTTAGTGGTGAGCTGCCATCGATTTAAAATTATCACTGAGAGTCAGGGGAGAGGTTATGGGAAAATGCCTTTGCTCAGAGGGTTGTTGGAGTGTGGAATGTATAGCCACAGGGAATAGTTGAAGCAGAGACATCTTTTAAAGGGAAATAAGATAAATATTTGTAACAGAGAAAGGCAGATTAGTTTTCGATTGCTGGCACAAAGAACGATCACAGATGCAAAGGGCTGAATGGCCTCCTTCTCAGTGCAGCCATCTTTCTCTATGCAAAGTGTCATTCCCCTCGGTCACACAGGTCCAGTGCCTCAGCCAAATGACATTCTTCATGAGTGAGCCCAAACATTGACAGTGTTATTCAACTTCACAGTCAAGGCAGATCTAAGGCCAAGCAGCTTGTGCTTATAGCAGGGCTTACAGGATGGTAATCAGGAGCGGTCACCATGGCTGTTTTAATTATCTTGCTTCATAATCTAAGAGCATATAGGCCAATCTTAGCAACATTGCTGAACCCTTGTGCCTGGTTAGCACAGCCCTGGGACCATTTGATGAGTATAGATCAATACCACACATGGCCAGAAGCTTTACTCACCTCTTCTCCTGGTCAGCTCGGCCCCCTCGCCTTCTATGGGCAAGTTGGCGGGCAAGTGGGCACCATACAGACGTCAGCCAGCGTCACATTCAAATTGCTTCATGAGAGGGAGACCCTGAGGGGAGTGGTTCTGGCTGCATTTAGCCACTTTCTCGTTCACCCTCTGTCTCACCGTAGCAGCACAGCTGACTTTAGGAATTCTGCATGTAGACAATGCTTTGCCTCCTGCTCTAGTACACAGCCTGCCCTTCTACAGTGCTACTCAGTCCTGACTAATCATGTTGACTGGTAGCATTTGTCTTATATAGTGACAGGAGTAGGCCTCAAGCCTGTTCCATCATTCAATTAGACTATGGCTTAAAGCCTGGCTCGGGAATAAAATTAAAGCCCAACCCGACCACAGCCAACCCGGGCCCGAGACCTTTAGTTTTTTCTCGCGCCCGACCCAGCACAAATATCGTTCATCCGTTCCGGCAGCAGGCAATTCCTGCAGATGGAGTTGTGGGGAAATCATGGGTAAGCCTGATCCCGTGACTTCCCGGAGGCAGCGCTGTCCAGCCCGACCCGACCCGAACCCGAATGCTGGACTCGGAATATAGACCCGAGTCGGGGTCTAGTCGTGTTCGGGTCAGGTGACCAGGCTTTACCATTGCTCTCTGTACCCCAACACCATCTGCCATCTGGTGGCCTCTGCCAGTTCTCATATTGGATCTGGAGTCAGCAGACTAAAGGGGAGACAGTGGCGTAGTGGTAAAGTCACAGAATTAGTCATCCAGAGGCCTACGCTAATGTCCTGGGGACATGGGTTCAAATCCCACCATGGCAGCTGGTGGAATTTAAATTCAATTCATTAATAAAAATCTGGAATTGAAAGCTAGTCTCAGTAATGGTGCCATGAAACTATCATCAATTGTTGTAAAAACCCATCTGGTTCAGTAATATCCTATAGGGAAAGAAATCTGCCATCCTTACCTGGTCTGGCCTACATGTGACTCCAGACCCACAGCAATGTGGTTGACTCTTAACAGCCCTCTGAAATGGACTAGGCAAGTTACTCAGTTGTCAAGGGCAATTAGGGATGGACAACAAATGCTGGCCTTGCCAGTGATGCCCAAATCCCATGAAAGAATAAAAAAAAAAGCATTGACAATTCCGGTCCGATATTTCCCAAAGTGGTCTTCCCTCCATCATAAGGTCAGAAGTGGGGTTGTTCGGTGATGATCACACAATGTTCAGTACGTTTGCGACTCCTTAGATAAAGCACTCACTGCATGCAGTGAGACCTGGACAACGTTCAGGCTTGGGCTGATAAGTGGCAAGTAACATTTGTGCCAGGCAATGACTGTCTCCATCACTGAAACCCCCGCTATCAACATCCTGGGGGTTACCATTGACCAGAAACTGAACTGGATCAGCCACATAAATACTGGGGCTACAACAGCAGGTCAGAGGCTGGGAATTCTGCGGCGAGTAACTCACCTCCTGACTCCCTAAAGCCTGTCCACCATCTAAAAGGCACAATTCAGGAGTGTGATGGGGTGAGTGCAGCTTCAACAACACTCAAGAAGCTCAACACCATCCAGGACAAAGCAGCCCACTTTATCGGCACCCCATCCATAAACATTCACTCGCTCCACCACTGAAGCACAGTGGCAGCAGTGTGTACCATCTACAGGATGCACTGCAACAACTCACCAAGGCTCCTTCGACAGCACCTTCCAAACCTGCAACCTCTACCACCTAGAAGGACAAGGGCAGCAGATTCATGGGAACACCACCACCTGCAAGTTCCCCTCCAAACCACACACCATCCTGACTTGGAATTATATCGCCGTTCCTTAACTGTCGCTGGGTCAAAATCCTGGAACTCCCTTCCTAACAGCACTGTGGGTGCACCTGCCCCACAAGGACTGCAGCGGTTCAAGAAGGCGGCTCACCGCCACCTTCTCAAGGGCAATGAAGAACAGGCAACAATATCCCATGAACAAATTTTTTAAAAAGGTTGATGGCACCAACAGCGAGTTCAGTGATTTGGGGAGGGCAGTAAATCCGGGGAGGCACACGCTCATCAGAGAGGGAGGGGTCAGCAGGTTGCAGCGGCTGCAGGGAAATTTTATGGGCGCACGCAGCGGCAGGAAGACGAACCTATGAAAGCCTTAAAGGTTCATAACACCAAAGAAGCTGAGAAAAAAAAGGAGAGGCTTGACCCTCTTCAACTCTCCCTGACTGCAGCTCAAGATCCCTTTACCCAGTGCTGTAAGTGGAAGGCGGGTGGGCGGAGCAACCTGTGCTGTCTCCATTTAGAGTTCTGGTTCATTTCCGAGGAAACCATACCTTGGGAAGTATTGATTGGCCATGGGAGGGGGGGTGCAGCACAGATTCACCAGAATGGCACTGGGTCTTTGAGGGTTAAGTTAGGAGGACAATGTTGCATTAAACCTGGCCTGTAGTCCCTGGAATATAAAGGGGTGATCTGACTGTGGTGATGTTGAAAAGATTCAATGGGGTAAATACGGAGAAACTATTTCCCCTGCAGTAGAAACCCAGAACAAGGGGACATAATTTTACAATTAATGCTACGCTGTTTAGGAAGAAGCAACAAAGGAATCCAAAACTCTCTCTTCCAAAAGGCTGTGAACAATGAGTGGGTGCGGGGAGGTGTTAATTGGAGCTTTTAAAACCCAGATGTAAATTTTTGTTAGGCAAGGTTATCAACATGAGAAATAGGAGCAGCAGTAGATTATTCAGCTCCTCGAGACTGCTCCGCAATTCAATACGATCACGGCTGAACATCTATCTCAACTCCACTTTCCTGCCCACTCCCCATATCCCTTGACTTCCTGAGAGATCAAAAATCTATCGACCTCAGTCTTGAATATACTCGATGATGGAGCATCCACAGCTCTCTGGGGTAGAGAATTCGAAAGATTCATAACCCTCTGAATGAAGAAGTTGCTCCTCGTCTCAGTCCTAAATGATTGACCCCTTATCCTGAGACTCTGTCCCCGTGTTTTAGATTCCTCAGCCAGGGGAAAACAATGTCTCAGTATCTACCCTGTCAAAGCCCTTCAGAATCTTGTCTGTTTCAATGACATCCCCTCTCATTCTTTTTAACTTCAGGGAATACAGGCCCAATTTACTCATCCTCTCATCCCAGGGACCAATCGAAATAACCTTCACTGTACCACCTCCGATGCAAGTATATCCTTCCTCAAATATGGAGACCAAAACTGCAGACAGTCGTCCAGGTGTGGCCTCAAGGGTTATCAGGCGTGATCTAATTGAATGGTGGAGCAAGCCCAAGGGGCTGAATGACCTCCACCTGTTTATGTTCGTGCTCCAACACTCAGCACTGTCGCTGCCTCCTGCTGCCAGGATTTGGTATAATGGTTCTTCCTTTGTGGTTTGCTGTAGGTGGAGCGGGAGATTGCCATTTTGAAGTTGATCGAGCACCCTCACGTACTGAAGCTCCACGACGTCTATGAAAATAAGAAATATTTGTAGGTATTATATTTTTCCCTTGTTTTACTGTGTGCACTTTCTGCTGGTCATGTGGCAAGTGGACATCTCCGCATCTGTTGGAAATAGAGTTTCTGGTTTTGCTCGGTGCTCATCTGGGTGAGAGATGTTGGTGCCAGGCAGTGATGTGCCAGCCACTTGTCAGTCAGTGTGGCTCAGCGGGTAGCTTTCTCTCACCTCTGAGTCAGACAGTTGTGAATTCAAGTCCCACTCCAGAGACTTGAGGGTGAAGGTCTAGGCTAATGCTCCCAGTGTGATACTGAGGGTGTGCTACACTGTCGGAGGTGCTGTTTTTCTGAACGAGCCGTGATACCAAGGCCCCATCTGCCCTCTCAGGTGGCCGTATATAGATCCCATGGAACTATTTTGAAGAAGAGCAGTGTGTTCTGGACAATATTTATCCCTCCGTTGGCTTCACCAATTATCACGTTGCTGTTTGAGGGAGCTTGCTGTGCGCAAATTGGCTGCCATGTTTCCTACATGACAACAGTGGCTACACTTCATTGGCTGTAATGTGCTTTGGGATGTCCTGCAGTTGTGAAAGGCGCTATATAAATGCAAGACTTTCTGTCTTTCCAGTCAGGTACAGCACGGTTCCACACGGAGTAAACCTCCATCTACAATGTGCCAGCAATATCCTCAGTGCTGCTCCCTCTCCATTGCCATAGCCTCACCAGAGACGTGATGGAAGCCATGTATACTGTATATGTATATGTACATGTATACTGGCAGCAGCTCTGAGGAGATTTCCAGCCCAGCTACCAAACCCAGGATTTCCCATTACCAAATCCTGTGGCCTCTTGGAGTGAGAGTGCCAATTTAGGTCGGGTGGGGAGCGGGGGTTTGGGGGTGTTGTAAATTAGCACCTTTGCCCAATGATGTGCTGTGCTGTGAGTCCATTGCTGTCAGCCCCAGTTCACACAGAATCCTTTACAGCCAGCAGACAGAGGAGCTTTCCATCCCAGCAGCCCAGGCAGCATTTAACCAACTAGGCCCCGCGAGACAGCCTGGTGTCTCAGACCGCTCCACCCTCTCCTCTTCCAGTTTAACTTGTAAAATATTTCATTTATATTAACAATAATATCCATTCTGAATGTTCTTGAGACTCTGCACATTTTTCCGCCTCACCTTCAGTTTGTTTCTCTCAGGTTTATATGTCTGAAATTGATTCATATTTTGAAAGCAGCAACTCCGTAATTTAAGAGGAAATTACCTTCCTTCCATCCTCTTCTTTTCCTCTTTCCTTCCCTCCCTTCCGAACTTTTCCTTCCTTTCTTCCTCCCTATCTTCCTTCTTTCCTCCCTCTCCCTCCTTTCCCCCTTCCTCTCTCCCCTTCCTCCCTCCCTCTCACCCTTGCAGGATCAAACTAAGGGCTGGAATGTAGGCCGATGGACTTGATATCAAATGACAAGGTTCAATTGTGTTAAATTTCCAATTTCTGGTGAATTTTTCTATGAAATGTAAGTTCTGCACAGTGAACCCCAGTTTAAATATCCGAAGCAGGAATGTCACGGGGTTCAAATCCCTATCTTTACTGTCCACACACAATGGTTGGTCACCTGAAGGCAATAGCCTCTCAATTCTTTTCTTAAGGGTCACTGGCCATTAACTGCTCAGTATACCAGGAACTGTCTCCCCTAATGGCCTCATACAACACTGATCTGTGCAGTCCATCCTTGTGGTGACTGGATTCAGCTTGAGCAACTGTAGAGAAACTATGGTTGATATCCCTGGGGTCAAAAGGGAAAATTCAATCAGGATTCCTGCTCCTGATTGGCATCCAGTGTGTCCTGTTGGATAACATGTCTGTGCGTGCGCACTAGGGTTTAGAACAAGTTCGGGCCCAGCCATGATACCCTCCATTGTCAGGTACTCTGGCATCTCAGGGCTCACACATGAAAGATGGCCACTTGGCTGATTTACTGGAGTGGCCACCATATCTCAGCAAGAGTCAACCCTTTTAAGAGAGGAGGGAGAAAAGGAAAGAAAATTAGGGGGATGGCGAAGTAGCCTCTCAGTGTTTTGCTAAAGGGCCACTGGTAGAGGAGCCTGGAGTTACAGGACTCTGTGTTGCTAAGGGCCACTAGTACAAGGTGTGTGAGGACCTGGAGCCTTTCATATGGACATAGAAACATACGAATTAGGAGCAGAAGTAGGCCATTCGGCCCCTCGAGCCTGCTCCACCATTCAATAAGATCATGGCTAATCTGTTTATGTCTCGAATTCCACACTCCCATCTACCCCCGATAATCTTTGATTCCCTCGCCTAACAAGAATCTATCTACTTCCGCCTTAAAACTATTCAATGACTCCACCTCCACTCCCTCTGAGGCAGAGAGTTCAAAAGTCGCACAACCCTCCGAGAGAAAAAAAATTCTCCTCATCTCTATCCTAAAAGGGCGACCTCTAATTTAAAAACAGCGCCCCCTAGTTCTGGACTCACCCACAAGAGGAAACATCCTCTCCACGTCCATCTTGTCAAGACTGTTCAGGATCTTCATTAATTCTCAATTAGTAAAACATTCCTGCCATGGAGGTGACTAATTTTGTGAAGTCTTCTGTAGTGTTTTCACTTTCATTGAATTTTCCTTTCTTCTTTCAGGTATTTAGTGTTAGAACACGTATCCGGAGGGGAACTGTTTGATTACCTTGTCAAAAAGGGAAGATTGACACCGAAGGAAGCTCGCAAATTCTTCCGACAAATCACATCTGCACTGGACTTCTGTCACAGTCACTCCATATGGTAAAGAAACATTTGGATAGATGAAAAGCTTTCTCCCTCTGAGGGATAGGTGCCCCTCTCTTGAAAGCACCTACACTAGGCTGCCATAGTATTACACAGGCCCCAGCTACCTACTTCGAATGGAAGCTCAGTTAGTGCCAGTGGTCTCTCCGAGCCCAGTTGTCTCCTCACACCAACATCACATGTGGGCAACATCAGCAAGGTAGAATTTATTACCCATCCTGAGGGCATTAAGAGTCAACCACGTACTGGAATCATATAGACCCAAGCTAGCATCTGTTCCTGAAAAGACATTAATGAACCTATTGTGTTTCTACACAATTCATGGTCATTTTTCCTCATATAAATTTTCAAATTTATTGAATCTGATTTCACAATTGGCTGTGGTGGGATTTGAACTTGTGACCGTCCGGTTGCTAGTTTAGTATCACAGCCATTGAGCATCTGTACCCATTGAGAGTCACTGGTGCATGATTAGGAATGGGAACCCTTGTGTTTTTTTTGCCTATTCACTCAGGTGCAATGGGACCAATTGCTGTGCCTACATTGCATCCCTGAGTGAGATCCGCTAACTCAACCCAGAGCGGATGATTAAAGCTGTGACCTTAGACCTTGTGGCCGGGTAGATTAATGTGGTGTGTTGTTCTACAGGCTCGAACTCCAGTGTCCCACAGTAAATGCTCAATAGGCCACTCCGTCAGTTGCCGTCTGCCTTCTCTACCCTCCCTCCCACCTCTGCCGCCTCAGCTATTTCCTGCTTTTTTGTCCCATCCATCTACTGCCCTTCCTACTGGTTCCAAGGAATCACTTTCACGATCCCTTCGAAAACTTCAGACAATCTGCCATGACCACCTTCCCTCACCCCCACATCTTCTCATCCCTATACTTGGGCAGTGGGGGAAGAATGAGGCTGAAGGGGCAGAGAATGGGCATGGCAGACAGGAGTTGAGAGAGTGTGTGAGATGGGCTGGGAGGGCATGAGGTGGATGAGGAAAATGAGAAACAGCTAACTATCTGCTACAGAGAAAGGCAGTAGGGATTTCCTGTAGGGAAGGGAATCTGCCATTCTTACCTGGTCTGGCCTACATGTGACTCCAGGCCCACAGCAATGTGGTTGACTCTTAACTGAAATGGCCTAGCAAGCCACTCAGTTCAAGGGCAATTAGAGATGGGCAATAAATGCTGGTCTAGCCAGCGACGCCCACACCCCACAAATGAATAAAATAAATTGGAATAGAGAGAGAGAAGCAATAAAGGGAAACTGTAACACTCCCTGAATGGCACCATGGGAGATTATTATATCGAAAATGTTTTGAGCCTGCCACACTTTAAACATCGCATTACAGGCGCTTAAAAGAAGCAAAATAACCCTCGCCTTATCCTGATTTTTGATCTTGAATGAAGCCAGTTAGCCTCCAAAAGACCGAGGAATTGTGCTCAGAAAGTCTCTATTTACATCAGTTTGACCTGATGTCATTAAAGGACAGATTATGCACAGCCCCATCTTAGCAAAATAATACCATGTGAATTGTGTGGTTATAATGCTCTTTAAAACACCAAGGAAGATCTGCTAACATTTATCAAGCATTGACTGACATCGAAGTCTCCTTTCCTCGAACTCTGCCATCTTCTGTACTCAACCCCCTTCACACCACCATTCGAGGCCTTGACTCCAGGCACCTCGCCCCACACAATGGAATTCCCTCCCCACCTCTTTGACTGAGCCCACCCTCCTCCCAATATCTTCAATGGTTTGTCTCTCTGCTTTTGTTGACCACACCTCTGTGAAGTGACTTTTTTTATTTTTTTTAAATTTAGAGATACGGCACTGAAACAGGCCCTTCGGCCCACCGAGTCTGTGCCGACCATCAACCACCCATTTATACTAATCCTACATTAATCCCATTACCCTCTCACATCTCCACCTTCCCTCAATTCCCCTACCACCTACCTATACTAGGGTCAATTTACCTATCGACCTGCAAGTTTTTGGCTGTGGGAGGAAACTGGAGCACCTGGAGGAAACCCATGCGGTCACAGGGAGAACTTGCAAACTCCGCACAGGCAGTACCCAGAATCAAACCTGGCTGCGGTGCTAACCACTTGGGACATTCTGCTCGGTCGAAGGTGTTTCATGATTGGTGTTGTGTACAAAGAGACTAACGTGTCTTACAAAGAAGGATCTGACACAAGGGTTTGAGTGTTCAATTCAGAAGAACCTACGATAATATAGAATGAGAAAAGGTTACAGTCTACCATATGCATTTTCTCCAGGGACCATATACAAACCAACATTGGAATAAAAACAAACAATGCTGGAAATACTCAGCAGGTCTGGCAGCATCTGTGGAGAGAGAAGCAGAGTTACTGTTTCAGGCCTGTGACCCTTCGTCAGAACTGGGAAAAGTTAGAAATGTAAAAGGTTTTAAGCAAGTAAAGCAGATGTGGTGCAAAAGAAACGAGAACACGCTCTCTATGCTAAAGCTTTGTCTTTCACTGCACCCTTTGCCTTTGCTCCATGACCTTCTGGTCAGTTACTCTCTGTGACCCTCTGTCCTATCAACACCTTCCTTTGTGTTCTCTTTTGCCCCACCACCGCTTTATTTGCTTCAAACCCAATACATTTCTAACTTTTCCCAGTTCTGATGAAGGGTCACTGACCTGAAATGTTAACTCTGCTTCTCTCTCCACAGATGCTGCCAGACCTGCTGCGTATTTCCAGCAATTTTTGTATTTATTTGAGATTTCCAGCATCTGCAGTATTTTGCTTTTATTGTAGGAACATAGAAAATAGGAGCAGGAGTAGGCCATTTGGCCCCTCGAGCCTGTTCCGCCATTCAACTGGATGATGGCTGATTATCTACCTCAGTACCATTTTCCCCGCACTATCCCCATATCCCATCGTGGACTCTGCTCCACCTGCTTAAATCTCCTGGGAAAAGCTCCTTCACTGATGCTCACTGATTGCCGAGACTCCCCAGTGTTCACCACATCTCTGCTATTGACTCTTCGCTGACTTCCCCAGTAGCACAAGAATTATCTTGTGTCCTGTAAAGTGCTCTACCTGATTCTCTGCCTCTCCGACAATCCCAGTGCCTGCCAGATATTTGACGAGCACGTTCTCTCCACACATTTCACATTCTGCTGGGGTGGGTGGGATGGGATGGGGGATGGTGGCGGGCAGTTAGGCATCATGCTTCTTCTCATTTCCGATTCTGCTTGAGGCTCCTGAAGTCCCTCTCCCGGTTATTTTAGTGGAGATGTTAACCCATTCGTCTTAAACTTGTGTCATATAAAGCTGTAGGTGCCTCTTGCTCCTGTGCTTTTTGTAGTCCTGGCCAGCCTGTGTCTCCTAAGTGACTATTAGGTCAACTAGACTCTTTGTCTGTTTGCACTGGTTAAAATGGAGTTGCTTTTTTTTGTGATGATGGTCAATTTTAAACAGCCTGGTTAGTCGCCAGAATAATTTCAAGGCCTCGGTGAATTAACAAGAAGATTGGGAGGGGGCAGGATCCAGGTTTTTGCACTGAGATGTAGACAATGTAAGGAAGCAGGCAGATTGACTTAGACTGGGGAGGAGAGGCTGGCTGTCGTGAGCAGCAGCCCAAGAATTAATAGCAGAGATACCAAAGCAGAGCTTCTCCTGTTTTACTCCAACAGTGCACCTCTACTTAATGCTCAACAGCATCAGCAAAGTGATGGAAGGTGTCGTCGACAGTGCTATCAAGCGCCACTTGCTCAGCAATAACCTGCTCAGTGATGCTCAGTTTAGGTTCTGTCAGGGCCGCTTGGCTCCTGACCTCATTACAGCCTTGGTCCAAACATGGACAAAAGAGTTGAACTCAAGAGGTGAGGTGAGAGTGACTGCCCTTGACATCAAGGCAGCACTTGACTGAGTATGACATCAAGGAGCCTTAGCCAAACTGAAGTCAATGAGAATCAAGGGAAAACTCTCCACTGGTTGGTGGCATATCTAGCACAAAGGAAGATGGTTGTGGTTGTTGGAGGCCAATTATCTCAGCCCCAGGACATCACTGCAGGAGTTCCTGAGAGCAGTGTCCTAGGCCCAACCATCTTCAGCTGCTTCATCAATGGTCATAAGTTCAGAGGTGGAGATGTTGATGATGATTGCACAATGTTCAGTATCATTCGCGACTCCAGAGATACTGAAGCAGTCTGTGTCCTTTTGCAGCAAGACCTGGACAATATCCAGGCTTGAGCTGATAAGTGGCAAGTAACATTCATGCCACACAAGTGCCAGGCAATGACCATCTTCAATAACAGAGAATGTAATCATCTCCCTCTGACATTCAATGGCGTTACCATCGCTGAATCCCCCACCATTGGCCAGAAACTGAACTGGAGCAGGCACATAAATACTGTGGCTACAAGAACAGGTCAGAGGCTGGGAATTCTGTGGCAAGTAACACACTCCTGACTTCCCAAAGCCTGTCCACCATCTACAAGGCACAATTCAGGAGTTCGATAGAATACTCTCCACTTGCTTGGATGAGTACAGCTCCAACATCACTGAAGAAACTCGACACCATCCAGGACAAAGCAGCCCACTTGATTGGCACCCCATCCACCACCTTCAACAGTCAGTCCCTTCACCATTTACAAGATGCACTGCAGCAACTCACCGAAACTCCTTAGACAGCACCTTCCAAACCCGTGACCTCTACCACCTAGAAGAACAAGGACAGCAGATGCCTGGGAACACCACCACCTGCAAATTCCCCTCCAAGTCACCCACCATCCTGACTTGGAACTATATCGCCGTTCCTTCACTGTCAGTGGGTCAAATTCCTGGAACTCCCTTCCTAACAGCATTGTGGGTGTATCTACCCCACATGGACTGCAGCTGTTCAAGAAGGCAGCTCACCACCACCTTCTCAAGGGCAATTAGGGATGGGCAACAAATGCTGGCCTAGCCAGCGATGCCTACACCCTGTGAAAGAATTTTAAAAATTACATTAACCTCACAACAACACCCTCTACTACACCAGACTAGTAATCCCTATAACAAGGCCGACAACAAGCAAGAGAAAATTGTTGCCAATTATTAAGAATAAACATTTCTGTATGGGGTCAAATGACATTCTTTCTCCTGATTATGGTTCTTTCTCATACCACCCCATCGTACCCCACCCTGCAATGTATGATAAACTCTGCTTTAGTCATAATGACTGCTTCAAGGCCTCAGTGAGGCCTTATAGCAGTGGTTCTGAGGTGATCCAACTTTCCTTAGCCTCCGCCTCTTCTTACAATAACAAGGCTGGGATTTTGAATTTCTCATGTGGGAAATTGTAACTTTTGCCATTTGGTTAAGGTGAAACCTTAAACAGTGTCATAGAAACCGACAATCTCCTCACTCCTCTCTCATCGGAAAATGGAATTCTTCATCCCCTCCACTTGGGCAGGAGTGGCAACTGTGTCCCACAAGTGACAGGGTGGGGCCTATCCCCGTGCAACACCCACTCCACAACAAAGAGGAGTCCTCCCCTACCTCCCCGCCCCAACCTTGTTGGTGCAGGCTTGGGGCCCAGGCTCTACATAGAACAGGACAGAGTTTAACCCATTGCACTATCCTACTCCGCATCAGAAAGGAAACACCTTTTGTCCCATCTGTCTCAGGTGGGACCTGGGATCCAGAAGAGAAAAGATAGCGTCCGACACAGATGTCATAGAATTACAGCTCAGGAGCAGGCCTTTTTGCCAAACTGGCCTGTGCTGGTGTTTATGCACCGCACAAGCCCTCCCCCACCTCTCTTCATCTAACCCTATCTGCACACCCCTCCATTCATTTCTCCCTTGTATGTTTATCCAGTGGCACACAGTATAAAAGCAAGGAAATTATGGTGAACCTCAATAAAACACTGGAATTGTGTCCAATTCTGGGCACCGCACTTTAGGAGGCATTGGCGAGATGGCATAAATAATTTACGGGAAAGGTTCCAGGGATGAAGGACTTCAGTTACATGGATAGATTGGAGAAGCTGGGACTGTTCTCCTTAGAGAAAGGTGAGAGGAGATTTGATAGAGGTGTTCAAAATCATGAGGGGTCTGGACAGAGTAGATAGGGGAGAAACTGTTCCCATTGGTGGAAGGGTCGAGAACCAGAGGACACTGATTTAAGGTGATTGGCAAAAGAACCAATGGCGAGATGAGGAAAAACTTTTTTATGCTGCGAGTGGTTAGGATCTGGAATGCACTGACTGAGAATGCGGTGGAGGCAGGTTCAATTGTGGCTTTCAAAAGGGAGTTGAATAATTATCTGGAGAAAAGATTTGCAAGGCGGGGGGAATGGGACTAGGTGAGTCGCTCTTACAGAGAGCCAGCATCGACATGATGGGCTGAATGGACTCTATGATCTAGTCTTTCCCTTTAAACCCAGTTCTTATGAATCTAAGCTTTAAAAGCTGGGATTTCTTGGAATCTCCCAATGTCCTGGGGTTCTCCGTAGCCAGGATTGTAAACAACATCCTGTGATGTGCTGCTGCTGTATCAGTCCCTGCAGGCAGTGTCAGATTAATCCTTTATTCAAATCACGACTGCACAGCCCGGTAGTAATTACGTCGCAGGGGCAGTGTAATAAAATTTCTGATGGCATGTAAGTGTCAGCGCAGGACTGGGTGATGAATGTAGGCTATATTTTAATCGAGGATCTGTTTCACATCTGTGCTGGCCGGAGGCTCGGAGCCCCGTGAGCAGCTTTAATTCAATCTCATCTCACATCAACACCAGCAGAGAGGCAGCAACAGCCAGGCTTAACCCTGGAAGTACTGGCTGCAATTTGAATAGAGGTGTCTGAAATTATGATAGGAGAACAGATAGGGAGAAACTGTTCTCTCTGGTAGGAGGTTTTGTAAGCAGGCGACACAGATTTAAGATAATTGGTGTAAGAAGCTGAGGGGAGATGAGGCAAGTTTTCTTTTTTACACAGCGAGTTGTTATAATCTGCAATACACTGCCTGAAAGGGCGGTGGAAGCAGATTCAATAGTAACTTTCAAAAGAGAATTGGATAAATACTTGAAAATGAAAATTTTGCAGGGCTATGGGGGAAGAGCAGGGGAAGTGGGACTAAATTGGATGGCTCTTTCAAAGGTACAGGTACGATGGGACAAATGGCCTCCTTTGTGCTGTAAGATTCCATTCTATGATCACTTGCCTGCTGTCATGTTGTGCTGTCTGAGTAATGGGCAAGCAGGAAAGGTTCTCTTGTGCACCTCCTATTGGCTCGTGGTGGTAATACATTACCAGGGAACCAGGATAGCTCAAATGCTCTCATTCCCCCACCACCCTGGCACTCGAACACTGTCCGATTCCCCAAGCTCCCAGAACTCGAGCATTCTTACAACCCCGTTCCCCCACCTCTGCACTGGGACACCTCGAGTATACAAGATTGTCAGCTCCTTCCAGTCTCCGAGACCCCTGACTCTGATACCCTACAGAGCTCAATAATTGATTTTAACTTGCCTTCCATTGCTTTGCAGCCACAGAGACCTGAAACCAGAGAACCTACTCCTGGATGAGAAGAATAACATCCGTATTGCAGATTTTGGAATGGCTTCACTGCAGGTTGGCGACAGTCTACTAGAGACCAGTTGTGGGTACGAGCCAGTCTGCAAATACCTTTCACTTTGTTCCATAGCTCCGGTCCGAGGCCAATATTTATCCCTCATCCAACATTAAAACCAATGATATGGTCATTATCACATAGCTATTTGTGGGAGCTTGCTGTGCCCAAATTGGCATTCATTGGATATAACGTTCTTTGGGACTTCTTGAGGTCATGAAAGGTGATATATAAATGTAAGTCTTTCTTTTTATCTGTGAATGTCTGCACAACTCATCAGTCTGCTGTGCAGTGGTGGATCTTTTTTGTCTTCCAATTTTCACACCCCACTCACCCCCACACCGGTGTGGGCTCGGTCTGGGGTACAATTCTATGGGTGCAGGATGCCCTTCAGTATCTCCCCCAAGTGACCATTCATCATCTGTAATCTTGCAGATCCAGAGGTTGGAGCCCCTTAACCACACTGCAAGGAGGACTTGGGGCCGTGATCTCTGCTGCTCATCTCCAGGAGTGTCCAAGGTCTGGAGGAGTTCCTCACATTGACATGGTGGATGCTCTTGTAGTTGTATAGCAGCTTTCCCAAGAATGTCCCAAAGCACTTTACAGCCAATGAAGTGGTGTCTAAAGTGTAGTCACTGTTGTAATGTAGGAAACTTGGCAGCCAATTTTTGCGCGGGAAGCTCCCACAAACATCAAAGAAAAACAACCAGATTTTTCTGTTTTCGTGGTGGGATGAATAGTGGCCAGGACACAGGGGATAACTCCCTTGCTCTACTTTGAAATAGTGCCATGGGATCTTTTACAAGAGGACAGACAGGGCCCTTGATTTAAGGTCACAGCTGAAAGGCAGCACCTACAACAGTGCAGTACACCCTCAGTAGTGCACTGGGAGTGTCAGCCAAAAATACATGCTCAAGTTTTTGGAGTGGGACTTGAACCCTTCAACTGTTGGATTCTGAGGTAAGAGTGCTATCCACTGAACCACAGCAGTGAAGCAGCTTGCGATGTTTTCCTGCATTGAAAGGAGTGAGATGTTGCTGTCGTAGATCGAGGCAGTCTTGATGACAGAATGGTTGTGTGTATTTGATGGTCAGCTCAAGGCCAAGCAAAACACTAAAGGTTTCTCCTACCTGCCTTAGGTTATAAAGGCACATTTCCAGGCTGCAAAGGGATATAAACTTCAGAAGGCCCTGGCTAGGAGGGAGAAAAGTGAATGAAGGCCTCTCGTTGCTATGCATTTAACAATTCTCTACACCCTTCTTTTTTTCCTTTTGCAGTTCTCCACATTATGCCTGTCCAGAGGTCATCAGGGTAAGTTTATTTCTTAAATTAGATAACGTTTTTTTGATGAGCTTCTGTTTAGTGTGCTGATGCTTACAAAATTGATGCAGCCCTATCCCCTGAAGGGTTCTTCCTAAATGTTACTCTTAATTCATCCTCTCAAATTACTCCCACCAATCAGTAATTCAATGCAAAGGCCTACTCACCAGACACAACCCGATTTTGAAGGGACGACATGTTCTGCTGGGTGTTTTTCCACAGTTCAAGGGGACAGAATATGGAACTTTCATATTGTCACTTATATCTTTGATTGAAATCCTAGTCAGGGCACCTTACTGGGATTTACATTAATAGGTGGTACACAGAAATTATCCAATGCTCTTTTCTAATATCAGAACTCAATAAGGGAGATCACCAGCCCACAGGGTTCTGAGACCGAAGGGAACCACTGCCAAGCCTCAAATCAATATATTCTTTGCTGTCAGTTCCCTTCCCCCTTCCATCCACTCCTCTGGAGGTAGGGAGTCCCCTTACCTCGTGAGCTCCTGACCTCTGGCTGGCTGGTCATAGGAACTGGAGGAGGCCATTCAGCCCCTTGAGCCTGTTCCGCCATTTTATCCCATCGTGGCCAAACTGTAACATCAGCAAGACCGGGGGGCCAGGAAGGGCAGTTGGATAGGCAGAACGGCCTGAAGGAAGTGAGATATGGGTTTCAAAAACAAGATGAGCCTAGAGAGAGCATGAGGACAGCTGGAAGATCAGCCAGAGATTGAACCTTGTCTGAAGAATTTCCCCCGACAATTTACTCTATTGTGCATTGATTTTTTTTTGTTTTTAACCAATATTTCCAAAAATATACCAAAACAAAATCAACCACTTCCACAGGAGTTAAGGTTAAACACGGCTTCCGCCAGTTAAACATCACAACCGTTCTCTCACATGGCAATGAACAACATCGCAGAAGTTCAGCTTGTTATTAATTCATATTGGCACTTGAGGAAACCTCAGACAGAAGCAGAAAGTTGGAGGTAGGGGGACGGGAGGGATATGACAACTGGCCTTAGAGTTCCTGGGCTAAAGAGAGGAAAATCATCCAGGTTAGCTGCAGGTTTTGAACCCTCCTCTACCCTGTGACTCAGGCATGAAGGAATAAAATTGGGGGTGAGGTTGAAAAATTGGTGTCTGATTATTTTTTTTTGTTTAACGAGCAAGCAACTGACACAACTGCCGGAGTACTTAAACGTAACGCTGACCTTTCTCTGTGTTTCCTGCTTGTAGGGAGAGAAGTACGATGGTCGTCGAGCGGATGTATGGAGCTGCGGTGTGATACTCTTTGCACTTCTGGTGGTAAGAAATCAAGGCCTTAAATGCCAGCTCAAGCCTGCTGGCTTCCTCCCATTTCCCAACAAGCCAGCCAGGAGCTGATGCCATTGGTTGCAGGAACCCCTTCCCTCCCACCTTGACCAGTGGCTATTTGTGGGTTAATCGAGACAACGGCAAGAAATATAACACTTTGTCATCCAGTGACAGTATTGAGCGCTCCCAGGCCAGGTGTAGCATGGTTAGATTCCCCCCTTCACCCGCCCCCCCCCCCCACTAACCCCGCACTTTTCCCTAGCAACGTGTCTCAATCCCCCTCTCGGAAGAGAAATACCTAATACACTATTCTTCCAATCCCCTCACACACATCCATCCAGCGGCCTTTTCTGACTGCGATGGTCTTTCTAGCCCCAAATTTGGGCCAAATTTGTGCTGTGGCTTTGAGATGGCCCCAAATCCATTCCCCAACAGCAAACCATTAGGGTAGACTTTGATCTTACCAGTCTGGTTGCCAATTGCTAGGCCATTTCAGGGGGCAGTTAAGTGTCAACCACATTTCTGTGGGTCTGGAGTCACATGTAGGCCTGGAGTCACATGTAGGCCAGACCAAGTAAGGATGGCAGATTTCCTTCCCTACAGGGACATTAGTGAACCAGCTGGGTTTTTATGATAATCCAGTATTTTACCATTACTGATACTAGCTTTTAATTCCAGATTTATTTAATTAACTGAATTTAAATTCCACCGGCTGCCATGGTGGGATTTGCACTGGATCATTAGCGCGAGCCCCTGGATTATTACTCCAGTAACATAACCATGATGCTACCGTACCCCATATTTAATGTCTCGAGACTCCTGGACAATCCTGGAGGGTTCGCAAACCTACTTGGATGTGAACTTAGGACATGGTTTCGAGGCCAGCATTGAGGCCAGTGTTAAAACTCGAGTATACCGGAGCTGTAACAGCAGGAGAGGTTGAACCTCCAGCCCTCACTGCCACATACAGTATTCAGATAGCTAAGGTGTGAATATGTACAAATTCAATCCTCAGTTAGTTAGACAGATACAGTACACTGATAGCCCCAGACAGAGCAAGCTTGAGTAGTGAGTGTCTTTGAAACCAATCTTCAGACATTAACAAATGATTGACCGTGAGGGGGTGAATGTATTACATTCAGTGCAGGCCTAACATAAGAATCCAATTTTAACTCTTTGGTCTCGCCTGTTGCCACCTGCTTTGGTTTTGTTTGAATCATACCATCATTTATGGCCCAGAAGGAGGCCATTCAGCCCATCAAGTCCACGCTGGCTCTCTGTCAGTCCCACTCCCCCTCTCTATCTCTGTAGCCCTGCAAGATTATTTTCTCCAACTGGCCGTGCAATTTCCTGTTGAAGTCATTGATCATCTCCGCTTCCACCGCCCGAGTGGGCCGCGTGTTCCAGGTCATTATCTCTCGCTACTTAAGTAAGTTCTTCCTCACATTCCCCCTGCATCTCTTGCCCAAAACCTTCAATCTGTGTCCCCTAGTCCTTAGACCATCATTTAATGGGAACAGATTTTTTTTATCTTCCCTGTTCAAAGCAGTCATAATCTTGTACACCTCTATCAAATCTCCCCTCAATCTCCTTTGCTTAAAGGAGAACAAACCCAGCTTTTCCAACCTAACCTTGTAACTAAAATCCCCCCATCCCTGGAACCATTCTGGTAAATCTCCTCTGCACCCTCTCAAGGACCCTCACATCCTTCCTGAAGTGTGGGGACCAGACTGGATGCAATACTCCAGTTAGGATCAGTTCCCTTGCAGATTTTGAAATATAAACTGAACTAAAGGGACATCCACTTTTGTTCTTCCCTGCGTGAGAGGGAAATTCCGAGTTTTCAATAAGTTTTCAAGTTTGGCTAAAGAATTGAAACTGCCACCCTGCCTTGGCCTACCAATATTTACTTGGCAAGAATTTCTTACCTCAACCTCCTGTTTGACTTTGTGCTGAGCTTCTGATCCCCTCATCCTCTTCATCACTAAGACGGCCTATTTCCACCTCTATAGCATCGCCCGTCTCTGCCCCTGCTTCAGCTCATCAGCTGCTGAAACCCTCATCTCTGCCTTTGTTACCTCTCGACTTGACTATTCCCACACACCCCTGGCCGATCTCCCAGCTTCCACCTTCCATAACCGTGAGCTCTGTCGCCCCACTGCGCTCGCTGACCGACACTGGATCCCAGTCCAGCACTGCCTTGATTTAAAAATTCCTTATTTTCAAATTCTGAACTGTCCCTTTGCTGCCCTGACGAGTTCCTGGAGAAACTGCAGTCGAGTGTTAAACGGTGGTGAAGCTCAGTCGGTTTCTCGAAGCTGTCCCAATGCCCCCACTCGATTTTGGTGGGTTTCAGTCTTTGACTGCATCATGTGCTCCCCTCCCCGACCCAACCCACCCACACAGAGACCAACACAGGGAATCGAAGCCGTGAGAGGGGGAAGGGGCCTCCAAGCTGCAGGCTAAGCAAAAACAGCATCTCTCAAAGGCCCAGATACCAGCGAAGGGGGAATCAGCAGTTCACATAGCCCACTGCTCGGATGGTGGAGTGTTGGATGCAAGTGAGAGGCATTAGGTTAATAACTGAACTGGAATACAAATGGGTTATGGGCAGAGGCACAGACATGGTCAGTGGGTGTGGAGTGGGGTAGAGAGAGATGGTCAGTGGTGTGGAGTGGGTACAGAGAGGGGTGGTCAGTGGTGTGGAGTGGTGTGGACTGGGTACCGAGAGATGGTCAGTGGTGAGGAGTGGGTACAGAGATATGGTCAGCGGTGAGGAGTGGGTACAGAGAGATGGTCAGTGGTGAGGAGTGGGTACAGAGAGATGGTCAGTGGTGTGGAGTGGGTACAGAGAGATGGTCAGTGGTGGGGGGTGGGTACAGAGAGATGGTCAGTGGTGTGGAGTGGGTACAGAGAGGGGTGGTCAATGGTGTGGAGTGGGTACAGAGAGATGGTCAGTGGTGTGGAGTGGGTACAGAGAGATGGTCAGTGGTGGGGGGTGGGTACAGAGAGATGGTCAGTGGTGTGGAGTGGGTACAGAGAGGGGTGGTCAATGGTGTGGAGTGGGTACAGAGAGATGGTCAGTGGTGTGGAGTGGGTACAGAGAGATGGTCAGTGGTGGGGGGTGGGTACAGAGAGATGGTCAGTGGTGAGGAGTGGGTACAGAGGGATGGTCAGTGGTGAGGAGTGGGGTAGAATGACCGTTCCTTCTGATTCTTCGCAGGGAGCGTTGCCGTTCGATGATGACAACTTACGACAGCTGTTAGAGAAGGTGAAACGAGGTGTCTTCCATATGCCGCACTTTATTCCTCCTGACTGCCAGAATTTACTACGGGGCATGATAGAAGTGGACGCAGAGAAACGCCTCTCGGTCAGTACCCTGGCCCCTCACCCACTCCATGATGCCCTGTCTCTGATTCTATGGCAATGGGTTCACCATCAACACCAGAGGAGGGTTATCAGTGTTACCCGATTGGGGGAGAGTTATCAATATTACCCCATCAGGGGTGGGTTATCAGTATTATCCTGGCGGGGGATGTTTATCCGTGTTACCCCCATCAGCGATGGTTATCAATGTTACCCCAGCAGGGGATGGTTATCACTGTTACCCTGTCGGGGGAAGAGTTATCCATGTTACTCCATCAGGGGATGGTTATCAGTGTTACCCTGTCAGAGGATGGTTATCAGTGTTACCCCAGCGCGGGATGGTTATCAGTGTTACCCCAGTGGGGGATGGTTATCAGTGTTACCCCGCCAGGGGATGGTTATTGCGATTTTCGGGTTTTCCCTCTCTCATGTACGACTGATGTTTGCCACATTCACCATCTCCGTTTTCTCTATGACTGGAAATGTCTTTAAAGAATTCTCTTATTAAACACCTTTCCTTTCTCTCTCTCCTCCACAACCTACCCGCTGCCCATAGCTGGAACAGATTCAGAAGCACTCCTGGTATCAGTAAGTACACACTGCACGATAGGTCCTAGAACCAGCAATGTGTCCCAGCTGAAGCCTCAGCCTTCACCCGGGTGACGTTTTCCTCATTCCCATTCTCTTTGTCTTACCTTGACGATTAGTACTAAACCAGGGGCATTCCTGTGGCTCTCATCCAATATAAACTAGGCTGAGACTGGCCAAACCCATTTCACATTGGAACCTTAAGGCTGGATTTTTATCCTATTTGTCCTGGCAGCAAATGTCAGTGACTAATCCATTTCCTTCCTTCCTTTACAGTATTTTTCTTCTATCTCTGATCGTGTTCTGGTTGTGTGCTGGAATAATAGGTGCTTCCTTCGAACGGCCACAAGGACATTTTTTTTTTATTCATTCATGGGAAGTGGGCATCACTAGCTAGGCCAGCATTTATTGCCCATCCCTAATTGCCCTTGAGAAGGTGGTGGTGAGCTGCCTTCTTGAACCGCTGCAGTCCATGTGGGGTAGGTACACCCACAGTGCTGTTCGGAAGGGAGTTCCAGGATTTTGACCCAGCGACAGTGAAGGAACCGCGATATAGTTCCAAGTCAGGATGGTGTGTGACTTGGAGGGGAACTTGCAGGTGGTGGTGTTCCCATGCATCTGCTGCCCTTGTCCTTCTAGGTGGTAGAGGTCGCGGGTTTGGAAGGTGCTGTCGAAGGAGGCTTGGTGTGTTGCTGCAGTGCATCTTGTAGATGGTACACACTGCTGCCAATGTGCGTCGGTGGTGGAGGGAGTGAATGTTTGTGAATGGGGTGCCAATCGAGCGGAGAGAGAGGCATTTGTTAGCCCATTGCTTCCTCTTCTCCTGCTATGAGGAAGCCTCAGGGCCTTAGGATCTTAGGATAGACATGCTCCTTGACTGGATGGAGTGAAGTCGCAGGAGCTCATATCCCACCCAGATAGGATAGAGAGAGAGAATGCTGGTTGGGGAGTCTAGGACTAGGAAACATAATCTAAAAATTAGAGCCAGCCCTTTCAGGAGTGAAATTAGGAAACACTTCTACACACAAAGGGTGGTAGAAGTCTGGAACTCTCTTCCACAAATGGCGATTGATTCTAGATCAATTGTTAATTTTAAAACTGAGATTTATTAACCAAAGGTATGAAGGGATATGGGGCAAAGGCAGGTATATGGAGTTAGGTCACTGATCAGCCATGATCTAATTGAATGGCAGAACAGGCTCATGGGGATAATTGACCTCCTATTCTTCCTATCCCTGGAGGTAATAATTCATTCCTTTAACTGAGGAATTAAACTCTCTAAAATTGATATTGGTATTCTCTTTCCTCCTCTCTCGTGCAGACACCTAACTCCTTGGCAGATTACAGATCATCTGGTGCCACCGTCATCCCCAAACTCCACAGCTCTTTGTCATCTGTGAGTGCAGACAGTGTGTGTTAGCAAGCTATTCGGCTGTGGTGGGCACCACAGCTAAGCCCTAGTTTTTGTCCTTCGGCCCGGCTTCGTGCTGATGGACGTCAGAAAGATCAGCAAATCTAGGATAGCGCAGGATCTCCAAGTGAGCATAGCTGGTTTGTGGGACACCTTTGCACAGCAAGGAGCCACCTGGGGAAGCAGCGCTCATTTCATTTGTTCTCAGCATGCGGGCCAGGTTTGTGTGCCGCTCCTTATTGTCCTGAGAAGGTGGCAGCATGCTAGGCGGTAAGCACCAAGGCCACGGTGAATGGGACGTGCGGGGCATGCGTGGGCCAGATGGGGGAGGGGGGTGGGGTAACGAGTGGCAGGTTGACGCTAGTTTGTGTGGTCCCTTTTTCCTAATGTCAACTTGCCATGGTGGGGTTTGATCTCGTGATCTTTTTGGTTGTAACGACTGTCTCCACGGTTGAGCGAGTGGCAGTAAAACTTTCTAAGCGTGCCTCTCGCGTGTCCCTGAGGGTGTCGGTGTGTTGTTTCAGAGGCGGAAAGAATGAGCCAGAACCGGAGCAGCCGATAGCAAGGAAAGTGATGATTCGTAGGCTGCAGTCAGTGAGTGACATCGACCCAGACGTCCTGGACAGTATGAACTCACTCGGCTGTTTTCGGGACAAGAACAAACTGAAACAGGATCTTCTATTTGAGGAGTAAGTAACTTCCTCTGCTTTTTATTCCCAGTGAAGATTTTGTGCCAAAGTTAGAGATCGGTGTCAGCTGTGACTCAGTAGGTCGCACTCTGACCTCTGAGTCACTAGGCGGTGGGTTCAAGTCCCACTCTGGAGACTTCGACGCAAAGAGCAAGGCTGACGCTCCCAGTGCAGTACTGAGGGCGTGCTGCATTGCCAGAGGTGCCGGTTTTCAGAATGACATGTTAAATTGAGGCCCCGTTCTGCCTGTAAATGATCCCATAACACTATTTTGAAGAGTGGGGAGGGCGGGGGAAGCTCCTCCCCAAGCGTCCCGGCCAAAATTGATCATTTCCTGATTCTACCAGACTGTCGAAATCTCAGGTAATTCTCACAGAAGGTGGCTTTGCATTGGATTCAGGCCAAAACCTATTTCACTCCCACTGGGATTTGAACCCACAACTCCTGGGTTTAAAAAAAAACAGTGTTGCCTTATTCATTAAGCCAGTAGGGCTGTGTTCTTAATTCATTGAGTTAAAATCCCCCCCCCCCCACCCCCAGCTGCTGTGGTGGGATTTGAACTCATGTCTGTACAGCATTAGTCTGGGCCTCTGGATTACTACTCCAGTAACATCACCACTATGCTAACAAGTCCACTGCTCAATATCTTTGAGAATGGGATTTGATCAGGTGCAGCAGAGCCCAGTGGGTTTTCAATTCAATGACGTAACTGCTCGGCCAATCTTTATCCCTCAGCACCATCATTATACAGATTATTTGCTCATTATCACATTGCTCTTTATGGGATCTTGCTATGCACAAATTGGCTCCCGATTTTCCAGCATTACAGCAGTGCCTATAGTTCAAAAAGTACCTCATTGGCTGTACAATGCTTTGAGGTGTCCTGAGGTTGTGAAAGGCGCTATATAAATGCAAGTCTTTTCTTTCTATCCAACGAATTGACGGAGATCCATGCCACGGGTTATTGTTGTATCATGTGACTACTAGGATGGTAGACGGTGGGGCCCTGGGTTTTTTCTGGCAGTTCCTATTTCTGTAGGCACAGAATTGAATCATAGAATTTTACGGAACAGTCCCACTCCCCATCTCATTCCCCATATCCCTACAAATTTTTTCTCCTTCAAGTATTTATCCAATCTTTTTCATTCGTTCCTGAGATGTGGGCGTCACCGTCAAAGACTTGCCCATCACTAATTGCCCTTGTGAAGGTGGCGGTGAGCTGCCTTCTTGAACAGCTGCAGTCCATGTGGTGTAGGTACACCCACAGTGCTGTTAGGAAGGGAGTTCCAGGATTTTGGCCCAGCGACAGTGAAGGAACGGCGATATAGTTCCAAGTCAGGATGGTGTGTGACTTGGAGGGGAACCTGCAGGTGGTGGTGTTCCCATGTATTTGCTGCCCTTGTCCTTCTAGGAGGTAGAGGTCGTGGGTTTGGAAGGTGCTGTCTAAGGAGCCTTGGTGAGTTGCTGCAGAGCTTTGCAGATGATATACATTGCTGCCACTGTACACCGGTGGTGGAGGGAGTAAATGTTTATGGTGGTGGATGGGGTGCTGATCAAGCGGGCTGCTTTGTCCTGGATGGTGTCAATGACTTGAGTGTCGTTGGAGCTGCGCCCATCCAGGCAAGTGGAGAGTTTTCCATCACGCTCCTGACTTGTGCCTTGCAGATAGCGGACAGGCTTTAGAGAGTCAGATGAGTTACTCCCTTTTGAAAGCTACCATTGAATGTTTCACTCTCTCACTCTATCAGGCAGTGCATTCCAGATCTGAGCCACTCATTGCGTGAATAAGTTTTTTTTTCATGTTGCCACTGGTTCTTTTGCCAATCAGCTTGAATCTGTGCCCTCTGATTATTGGCCCTTCAGCCAATGGAAGCAGTTTCTTTTTGTTTACTGTATCTAAACCCTTCATGATGTTAAACACCCTCTATCAAATCTCCTCTTAACCTTCTCTGCTGTAAGGAGAACAAGCCCAGTTTCTCCAGTCTCTCCAGGGAATTATAATCCCTCATCCCTGGAATAAAGAAAACCAGGAAGACACTTATATTTGAACGGAATGGCTTGGCGTCTGACCAGATACAATGACTATTTTCTGGGTCTGCAAGCTGGGCCATATTAATAAGTGAACCTGGTTTTATGAAGTACTTTGATCAAACCAGTGCTGGTGTGTTCCTCTTTCTTAAACACAAACACACCAACCACACGAGGAGGATTGGCAACTAAAATAATTGGGTTCTTTATTTGAAGATATGAAGCAATGGACACCAATAAGTGGGAGGTTAACTGACACGTCAGGACTCTCTGCTGATGATTGGATGGGTATATAGGTCATATCCTGTCCGATGATAGACAGCGGTTTTAGACACGCCCCTTAAACATATATCACAATAAACACCATGGTACAACATAGACAAAAATATTGTCCCATTCCTTACTCCTCTTTGTTTTTTAATTCTTTCATGGGATGTGGGTGTCACTGACAAGGTCAGCATTTATTGCCTGTCCTAAAGGACATTAGTAAACCGGATGGGTTTTTATGACAATCAATGATTTTGTGGTACAATTACTGAAAGCAGCTTTCAATTTCAGGCTTTTATTAATTAATTGAATTTAAATTCCACCAGCTGCCGTAGTGGGATTTGAACCCATGTCCCCCAGGGCATCAGCCTAAGCCACTAGAGTAGTTGCATTACTACTACCCCACCATCTCCCCTATTCCAACCTTTCTCCAACAATCCACAAACTTTGAAAACTCAAGCCTGGCCTCAACCCGGCACTAAATTTTTATTTGCTCTCCTACTTGGTGTCTGCTCCAAGGGCCTCGACCTTTCACCTATCAATACAGCAGCGAATGGCAGTACGGGAGCTTTGTTGTGCCGATCTGATTAACCGATTGTTAACTAATGCGTTTATCAGTGTTTCTCACCATTCCCTCTTCAGAGAAAATCAGGAGAAAATGATCTACTTCTTGTTACTGGACAGGAAAGAGCGGTATCCGAGCTGTGAGGACGAGGATTTGCCACCGCGTAATGACATTGGTAAGTCCCAGAGTCTGCGTTGTTGTTCCCCCAATTCTTGCCCCTACTCTTCCGATAATGCTGACCCCTTGATGAGGTACTCGTTCCATGAGTGCCTGCCACCTTCTGGGATGGCGGTAAGGGATGTATCTCACCCTGGTGACTATGCTTTGCCCGTGAACCTCAACACTGAGGCTGTTCCTCCATGGTGGGCATCGCATCCCAACCTGATCCTGTCCGCACCCAACATTCACGCGTTTGCACGTTCCTACAGGAATCCAACTGGTAGTGATTGAGGATGTTGACCCTGCCTCCCCTCCCTCCACCCCTTCCTACCTCTGTAACCTCCTCAAGCCCTACAACCCTCTGAGATCTCCGCGCTCCTCCAAGTCTGGCCTCTTGCGCATCTACTTTCCATCGCTCCACCAGCCTTTAGCTGCTTGGGCCCTGAGCTCTGGAATTCTCTCCCTAATCCCATCGCTTTCTCCTCCTCTAAGACGCTCCTTAAAACCTACCTCTTTGACCGAGCCTTTGATTACCTGTTCTAATATCTCGTCACCTGTGTTGGTGATAATTTTTGTCTGATACTGCTCCTGTGAAGCGCCTCGGGATGTTTTCCTATATGACAGGGGCTACATAAATGCAAGTTGTTGTAGCAGCAATTTTGGGAGTTGGCTGCAGGCTCTCTTCTCATGTCACCAGAGAACGGCACTGACGGAGGCCGGGAAAACGGTTCAGTAGCCAAACCGTTTGGTGGCCCTGCCTGGAGGAGGTCACATGATGGGAAGTGGCCCCGACGACAGAAAGGGAAAGGTGGAGAAATAACGAGAGCTGAAACCCCCCCCCCACCGCTGAAGAAAATGAGGCCTAGTCCGCAGGCTTGGCACTGATGATTGTCTTTTGATTGGTTTGTTCTGTTTTCTTTTCTTTCTCCTCAGACCCGCCTCGGAAGCGGGTTGACTCGCCCATGCTGAACCGCCACGGCAAGCGTCGGCCTGAGAGGAAGTCGATGGAAGTGCTGAGCGTGACGGACGGTGGATCTCCAGTGCCTGCTCGTCGTGCCATTGACGTGGCCCAGCACAGCCAGCGGTAGGCCTTCTCCCGGCAACCTCACCATCCCAGTCAGCGAGGGGCCTGTCGGACAGAGGCCTAAGCGTCATGAGGCGTCCTCCGGCCCTTTCGAATTAGCCCTCCCCCCACCACCCTGGCTGTGAGCCACACTCTGAATTAAATCCCGCCCCTGTAAGAGACTCCCTTTTTTATAGTCACATCGATCCTCAGTTATAACATATAATTCACAATCCCAGCACATGAAGGTGCGGCTTATACACCAGATGTTCAAAGCACGGACACGCGCCCCCCCCGCCCTCCTGGTCCCTGATGTCAGTGGGGTCAAAAACATCACAGACATGTTTACAATTCAAACTCAGGCGCTTTGTACGCAAAAGCTTCCGGAACTTTCGGTGGAGAATGCACTCAACTCCTTAACCAAAAAAGAAAAATCATTCCCTCTCCCTGCAAGAATGAGATTGGGTGGCAGGGAGTTGCGGGGGAAGAATTGTAAGCGTTTGGAGTGAGGAGGTTCCGCTGCGAGCGTGCCTTCACGTGCTGTGATGCGTAGGAACAGGAGCAGGCCATTCAGCCCCCTCGAGCCTGCTGCAAAGGAACAGGACTAGGCCCCTCAAGCCTCCTCCATCATTCAATTAGATCATGGCTGCATGTTTACAGTGTTAGGGCATATATTTGGAGCTCATTTTCACTGGTTGACGAGGTCACTGCGGCCTACACAGCTTTCACAAACTTGCTGCACCTCCATTTACAGCCTGCCTCACCTAGAAATTGGTACAGCTGCATTTAGTATGGCTCCTGCTAGCGAGAGAAAGCCAGGAATTTTTGCAGAAGCTGAGTTTTCCCAGTTTCCATACAAGCAGGTGAACGGGGCCTAGTATAGGAGTAGTCCATTGGTGCTGCGGCCTGGAAATCCTACCGTTGCTATGACATCACCACAACCCCATTTCATGATTTATTGATGTTGACTGTATTAAACCAGGAGAACTACCCTGATCTTTTACAAATGGTTCCATGCAATCTGTTCACATCCACCTGAGAGGGCAGACAGGGGCCTTGGTTTAACATCTCATCTGAAAGACAGCACCTCTGACAGTGCAGCACTCTCTCAGTACTGCACTGGGAATGTCTGCCTGTATTCTGTGCTCAAGTCTCTGGATTGGGGCTTGAACCCACAACCTTCTGACTGAAGGGAAGAGTAATAACCCCCTAAACCACAACTGACACCTTCTGGTTTGGCTAGAAATGGGGGATCTGGTCTGGCTGATATCTTCATCAACATGAGCAGGCCATTGAGTTTGGTGTAGTAATATTATTAGACACCTTACTCTCTGCTGGCCTTGTAGGTAAAAAAAGTGGGGAAAATAATCCAGTACCTCATAATTTATAGATCATAATCAATCCAAAGTGTCTTAAACCTAACATATTTGTGTGGTGGATGGACTGAAATAAGACTGGGTGACAGAGTTCAAAGGGCTGCCCCTCCTCCCATCCCTTGTGACTATCTTTGCCGGGAGTCCAGCAGATCCTAAGACTGCCTTTGATTTTAGGGCTAGTTCCAGGATGGCCCCATCTCACCAGACCAGGTCAGTGACCTCCATCTGACCCACTGCAGTGTTACTTCATAGCTAGTGCTGCAGAGACTTGAGCACGAAATCCAGGCCGACACTCCAGTGGGGGTGCTGCACTGTTGGAGGTACTGTCTTTCGGATGAGACGTCAAACTGAGGCCCTCTCGTCTGGACATTAAAGATTCCTCGGCACTATTTGGAAGAAGGGCAGGGGAGTTCTCCCCGGTGCCCTGGCCAATATTTATCCCTTAATATCCCGTCAATTATCACATTGCTCTCTGTAGGATCTTGCTGTGTGAAAATTGGCTATTGCATTTCCTACATTACAACAGTGACTGAAGTTAGAAACTACTTCACTGGCTGTAAAGCACTTTGTGATGTCCTGAGGTCGTGAAAGGCGCTATATAAATGCAAGTCTTTTGTTCTTTTCCTCTCACTTCTCTTTCTTTTGCCCTCTGTCTGTCTCTCTTTCTTTCTGTCTCTTGACCTTTCTCTCTTTGTTGTCTGACTCCTAACCTGTGTATCCGAGTAACGTGTTTGTTTTCTCTTTGGCCCAGGTCTCGGTCGGTCAGTGGAGCCTCCTGTGGCCTCTCCTCCAGCCCCCTAAGCAGTCCCAGGGTAAGTGTGTGTCAAGCATGTTCTAGCCTCGTGTAGCTTTGCATAGCTCCGCTAGGTGATGGCTATGCTAATGTATGCATAAGCTTACCGGCATGGGTCAGTGTATATCCAGACACACACACGTCCGCACACACACACGTGCGCGTACACACAATCACACATACATGCCCACAGACATACAGGTACACACAGGCCATTCACAAGTACACAGATATGTATAGAAGCAAACAGGCACACATATAGACACAGGCACATATATCAACAATGCACACAAGCACAGACACATACCGACAATGCTATATACACTCATGCGTACATATCCTTATGTGCCATAGAAGCCCAGAGGTCCCAGGTTCAGTCATAACTGGGACAGCAGTTGGTGGGGTTTGGGCTACAATTGGTATTGTCTCCCCTGCCTCACAGAGGGTTAAAAGCAGCCATGGATCCCATTCCTGATCAGTATCCAATGCCATAGATCCACTTAATAGGCAGATGCCTGACATCACGCATGGCCTCACTGAAAGCTTCAAACGTAGGCAAATTTCAGGGCACCTCTTTAGAGCCAGTTGGCCTTTGAGGTCCTGAGAATTCTGCGAGGGAACACCTTGCGGCTGCCGCTTGCCTTATGCGTGCGATAAGCATTCAGGGTGAGTACAGCTCGGTGCGAATGAGCTTTCGGACACAACATGAGGGGCCTTACAGCTCTGAAAAGATTCCATCCGTAAGAGGCTCCCTGTTTTACAGTCAAGTCCTCAGTAAAAATGGAAATAATGTAAAATTTATACACACCACGTGTTAAAGCACAGACACTCCCTGCCTCCCTGTCCTTGATCCCAATGGATCAATGGGGTAAAGGCATCACAAGATCTGGTTTGGTCCTCTGTCCATGGTCAGTTAGCTGTCAGGACATTATATTTGACATCCGACCTCTGGCCTGGGGATGGGGTGTTTAACGATCGAGGATTCCTGCTCCCGATCGATGCCTCTTCCAGAAAATGTGTGGCTATCAAGTAAGAACTAGGATTGGCTGTGATGCCACAACAGTGGAATAGACAGTCGCCACTTAAATTCTAGATTCAGAAATGAAGAATGTTCACTGGGTGCGATACAGGAGGTCATAGTTCAGCAACTTTTTTTTTTACATGACCAGACTTTTCTAAAAAAAAAAAATTTTGCCAAAAATAAAAACCATTGGGAACCACAAAACAAAAATTTGGCATTTCTAAACCAAATACTTTTCTCCCAGCTGACTGCTGGGCTGTAGTCCACTCACGTTTAACTCAGTGGCGGGAGAGTCGTTACTCAGGGTGGGTCGCCTGAGTTTAACTTTGCCATGACTGGCATCTGAGGATGACCCCTTTAATTGTGTCCAATTAAAGGTGCATCTTACCTGTGGAAAGGCAAGTGCTGGAGCATTTGTTGCAATTGTGGAACGGCACGGTGTGCCGTGATTTGCGTCGCAGAAACTCAACTGCACTGCAAAGAACAAGTCGCCATGTCACTTGTGCCTGATGCCATTGTGCTGCATTTGATGCATTTTTGCTCCACAAGACTGCACCAGCCTTTGAGTCAACAAAAATAGCACAAACCTTTGCCTCAATGAGTTGGTGCCAACCTTTGGGTCAACGAGATGTTGCCAGTCTGTGCCTCCATGAGATGGCGCCAACCTTTGGGTCAACGAAATTACCCTCTAAAATTTAAAGGACCTTCAAAAAGGTTTATCTCTTTCACCAATGCACAACTAAATCTTCCAACATTCACTGAGATTGACTGAATTATTTTTAAAAAGCAGTCTACCCAGCAAACTTTCTAGTCAGTCATGCATTCCTGCCTTAAGGGATTGAAAAGTTCCTCTCCATGTTAAAAACAATTTTTTGCCCATGGCATTTCACAAACTGAGAATGCCTGGAAATCTAAGGTAAAAACAGAAATTGCTGCAAATGCATAGCCGGACCTGTCTGAAAAGGGAAAAACTAGATTATTATTTCAGATAGAGCCCATTTCTCTGAATGTTTGAACATTTCTGACAGAAACTTGACCTGTTTGCTGCTGGTTGTAGTAACCCCTATTTCCCACTGGGGCGCATTGCAGAGCTTTGTGGCGACACCAGCAGGCGATCAGTGTCACTGCAGCACTGGAATCGCCAGTGTATTTTACTCTGGGGTTTTCCAGTGGTGTTCTGGGGCAATTTCTATTCTTTATTTAACCATTTTTTGCCAATTATTTTTGTTTTGCTTCCTTCGGTAATTGCCAACAGCATTACATCATTTGTAAAAATAATTCGTATGAAGGGATTTTCAAAAAATCTTTTTTCAAATCATTTCATAATGACTTAAACACGCTGGAAATACTCAGCAGGTTCGTCAGGGTTAAGTTATACCTTCACCCCCCTCCGATTTTCTCAAGACAAAGGAAATGTGTTCAGGGTTAAGCACTGCTGTATCTGAGATTTCTACGTTCCTCCACCTATGGCTGCTGTCGAATCCCCAATTTTAATCGCTCCACCATTGGTGGCTGTGCCTTTAGCTGCCTGGGCCCTAAGCTCTGGTATTCCCTCCCTAAACCTTTCCACCTCTCTCTCTCTCCTCCTTTAAGATGGCTCTTAAAACTCACTTCTTTGACCAAGCTTTAGGCCACCTCTCCTGATATTGCCAATGTGTCACGGTGTCAAATTCTGTTTGATAATCACTCCTGTGAAGTGCCTTGGGTTTTTTTTTTACAATGTCAAAGGCACTATATAAATGCAAGTTTGGTTGTGCTGTTGTCTCTGCTTCTACCCCTATCCTGGTTGGCTTAAAATGGACCTGACCGTGTGTGGGTGAGCACATTCCACAGCACACACATCCCTCAGCTTAATGAATGCAAATCTAACCAAAATAAACTGGGAAACAAAATGTGCCATGCCTCGAGTGTCGGGCCCCATGCCTGCATTTAGAATCTTTCCCAGTATTTCAAGAACTGTGAGGGAGTCAGAGCAGGGAAAGGATTGAAACGCGGGCGGGTTGTACAATAGGCCAGAATTCCCCGAGTGTGAATCTGTGTTAAGAGTCTCGCTACACATCCTACTCACACGTGGCAAGAACGTGCCATCAGTCTCAGTGCATGGTTGTTGGTTGTGCTTTTTGAGTGCGCTCTGAGCCTGGGCTGTCTCGGTATTTTGGGGTACACCACCACCTTGTAATCTGGGGGTCCTCTTCCTCCTCCCACCAAATCTGGGCGATTAGTATCAACCCAGGTTTGATGGGCCAGTAAAAGGGTGGGGGTCTAATAAAACCAATAAACTAATAAAGGAACCATTCCATTTTCTTGGATAATGTCCGAATTTGAGGTATTCTGATCTGTTGGGATTGTGGCCGCATTGGGGAGTGTCTTTGGCGATACCCCGAATGGCTGTGTATGTGGTGTGCAGCCGCCCTGCTCGCACCAGACGGCCTCGACATCAATTCCCACCTGGTGTTGACCCGCGATTGAACTCAGGGCAGTGGTAGGGGGTCAGTTGGCCTCAGCAACTCTGGGCAGCATTCAGTGGGGGGAGGGGCTAGTGAAAATGAAATCATCCAGGGTTCCCATTCCTGATTGCCCCTGACAGGAAAGAGGACATTAATTGGGGACAGGTTGCGATGCCTTCTGCAGTTGAATAGCCTCCTCTCACTCGTGGTTGCAAGGAGGGCACCCATGGAACTGTATCCAGGCCGTGGGTTCATTTGGGAGAGGAGGAAGAGGAAGTGCCGTGGTCCCGGGAATAATTGGCTTGCCACCACGAAATCGCGGGACATTCCTCGCCCAAAGTGTTGCCATTATTTTATGAAACTTTTCAGTTTTTCTCTTCTGTTTGCAATCCTTTCTCCTCGTGCTTTTTGTCCGACCCTGCTGAATGCTGCTGTTCTTGTTGTTCTTGTTCACTTCACGTGACTTTTCCTCTCATGACATTCAGCCCATTCGTAAGTTCTCTGTCCCTCCTCAGAGCCCCGTCTTTAGCTTCTCGCCCGCCTCACCCGAGCGCCACGCTTGTAAGGACTTCTCTCACCAGCCCGGCACCGTGTGGCAATCGAAACTAGCACACCACCACCGCCAGCCTGACCCCAAGACACAAACGCTGCCGGCTAAGGCTACCCTGAGCGAGAAGCCATTGCAACCCATCAAATCCAACCCTCTCCCTATCAACCTTGCAGCTACCTCTCCTTCCCCGAACCCCCAGTGCCACCACCCTTCTGTGCCATCACCACCCCACCACTCCATCCCTTCACCCTCCTTCATTCCGTCTCCCCCCGCTCGATTTTTCCCAAGTACTAAAACGAGCGCCAAATCTATCCCTGCCCCACAGGTGACCCCTCACCCCTCCCCTAGAGGCAGCCCCCTCCCCACCCCGCTGGGAACCCCCGTCCACACGCCAAAGGAGAGCCCCACCAGCACGCCCAACGCGACACCGCCTTCCAGCCCAGGGGTCGGAGGAGTGCCCTGGAGGACTCGGCTCAACTCAATCAAGAACAGCTTCCTCGGGTCTCCGCGCTTCCATCGAAGGAAGCTACAAGGTGAGCTCAGGTCGGGCTGTCAGAGCTGACTGTTCTTTGGTAGTTAAAGGGGAAGGCAAGTCCAGGGATATGTTTTCTGTCTAAGCCCCTCTTCGCCCACCCCACTGTCGATGTCAGTGCACACGGTTATGAAACAATTGCCGCCTTCCACCTATTTCCGGACAGCATTTTGGTCCCGTGGGTCCACTCTGTTGACATCACTGACTGAAGAGGTCACCTGACTCCATTTGATGGAGGGTTGGGGGGGTGGGGGAGGGGCAGATTGTCAAGGTTTGAATCGCTTGGGATGTGATTCAGAGCCACTGGCAAAGTCACATGATGCACCTAGCCCAAGGTCAGGTGACTCTGTGTCTGCTCCAGCTTCGATCTGAAGTCACGGCCTATGTTAAAGTGAAGCGAACTGTTCAGCGTCTCCGGCTGCCCCTCTATATCAGTTCAGGGCACCAGGGTGTCTCTGGACAGACAGAGACCAAAATGGCGAGTCTGATAGAGTTGGAGGTAGAGATGGTGTATTGAAGGAGATGGATTAATAAATTGATAGTTAGATAGAAATGGATAAATTGATAGAGTAGGATTGACTGAAAGATGGATAGATTGAGGTTGCAGATTGATAAATATGGCTCCATAGAGATGGATGGACTGACTGAGACACATGGGCAGATATTATTGACGGACTAGAATGATCGAGTCATTCACAGCACAGAAGGAGGCCATTCGGACCATCGAGTCCCTGCCGGCTCTCCACGGAGCTATGCTGTCAGTCCCACTCCCCAGCTCGATCCCGTAGCCCTATTTCCTTCAGGTGGTCATCCAACTTCCTCCTGAAGGCATTGGATTGTCTCCGCTTCCACCACCCTTGTGGGCAGCGAGTTCCAGGTCATTACACTCACTGCGTATAAGAGGTGCTTCCTCATATTCCCCCTGCATCTTTTGCCCAAAACTCTCAATCAGTCTCACCTAGTATTGTACTATTTGTTAATGGGAACAGCTTTTCCTTGTCTAACTTATCTAAGCCTGTCATCATTTTGTACACTTCCATAGACTGAGAGGAATAGATTAATAAAGGTGGGTGGACTGACTGATAGAGGTGGGTGGGCGGAGAGACTGATAGAGGTGGGTGGGTGGACAGACTGATAGAGGTGGGTGAGCGGAGAGACTGATAGAGGTGGGTGGGTGGACAGACTGATAGAGGTGGGTGAGCGGAGAGACTGATAGAGGTGGGTGAACGGAGAGACTGATAGAGGTGGGTGGGTGGACAGACTGATAGAGGTGGGTGAGCGGAGAGACTGATAGAGGTGGGTGGGTGGACAGACTGATAGAGGTGGGTGGGCAGAGAGACTGATAGAGGTGGGTGGGTGGACAGACTGATAGAGGTGGGTGAGCGGAGAGACTGATAGAGGTGGGTGGGTGGACAGACTGATAGAGGTGGGTGGGCGGAGAGACTGATAGAGGTGGGTGGGCGGAGAGACTGATAGAGGTGGGTGAGCGGAGAGACTGATAGAGGTGGGTGAGCGGAGAGACTGATAGAGGTGGGTGGGTGGACAGACTGATAGAGGTGGGTGGGCGGAGAGACTGATAGAGGTGGGTGAGCGGAGAGACTGATAGAGGTGGGTGGGTGGACAGACTGATAGAGGTGGGTGAGCGGAGAGACTGATAGAGGTGGGTGAGCGGAGAGACTGATAGAGGTGGGTGGGTGGACAGACTGATAGAGGTGGGTGGGCAGAGAGACTGATAGAGGTGGGTGAGCGGAGAGACTGATAGAGATGGTATAGAGTAGGATTGATGAGGCAAATTGCTGGGGGTATATTGACTGATAACAGCTGGTAGATTAATCCGCTCATTGAAGTGAATGGGTTATAATCAAGCACGGTGCAGCGGACAAGCACAAAAACCACAGCCGTAGAGTTTTGTTGGTGGACATTTGGGGGTGTTTCGTAGAGTCACTTTCTTTCGAGGAAGAATATTTTCAAACTTCTCGTGAGAACCCCTTGCCCACTGTGAATAATCTGGTGAATACCATGCGGGGAGCGTGGCAAAGGCAGAGTTTGAAATTTCCACCATATGCCTGTGACCCCGCCCCCATAAACCTTTCCTCGGACGAATATAAATAACTCGGCAGTTTTCTGAAGGTAGAATATTTCCGCTTGAATGGGGGATGTTGCCATGTTTCATAAGGCTCAGCACCAAACAGGGAGGAAGATCAGTAAGTGGGCAGGGAATCATGGCTTGATATGTTGGGCTTTGCTTTGTTGATTGGAGACCTGAATGACTAGGACAATACTGAAGTTCTACAGTTTGGAAAATTCCCACTAGTCCAACAAAAATACCAGACAGTTGGATCAAACACCATTCGGCCCATCGTGTCCATGCTGGTCAACAAAGAGCTACCCAGCTACCCTGCAGGTCATGCCTCTTGAATTAGACATCCAAGTACTTTTTAAGGGTGATGAGAGTTTCTGCCTCTACCCTTTCAGGCAGTGAGTTCCAGATCCCTACCACCCTCTGGGTGAAAAAAGGTTTCCTCATCTCCCCTCTATCCTTCGACCAATTACTTTAAATCCATAACCCCTTGGTTTTTGACCCCTCTGCTACGGTAAATAAACCGTCCCTATTTACTCTACCTAGGCCCCTCATAATTATATACACCTCAATTAAGTCACCCCTCAGCCTCCTCTTTACCAAGGAAAATAACCCCAGCCTATCCAATCTTTCCTCAAAGCTAAAATTCTCCATCCCTGGCAACGTCATACTGTTGCTAAAATCTGAGTCACCCCCCCCCCCCCTCCCCCCATGACATCATCAGCGGAACAGCCTATTGACAGCAAATAAAAGGGAAAATTTGCACGGTTACAGGGAAAGAGTGGGGGAATGGGACTAATTATTAGCTCTTTCAAAGAGCCAGCATGAACACGATGGAACAAATGGCCTCCCCCTGTGCCCTACCACTCTATGATTCTGAAACAAAAAGCATCTATGTCATTGTTGTTGTTGTTGCTTGACTGGTTAAGTTGCGAAGAACGCCTCCAGGTTATTTGCCATATTTGGCCTCAGCACCCTCCCTTCCAGGCGAGAGGGGGTTAAAATCAGCCCAGGTTCCCGTTCCCAGTCACCATCTAGTGAGCTCTGCTGGGAGGATGGTGAGGCTAGGATCAGGCCTCGCTTGTGACGCCCTCTATATTTGAACAGGCTGCAGACGCTCTCCCACATGCAGAATGGCTTTTTTGGTGCTGCTGGCACAAGGCAGCATCAAGAATTGCCACTGTGTCACCGGGTTGGGCATTTTCCCACATAATGAATGAAGAGTCAGGAAGCGTGATTACAAAATGAAGACTGTTGCCGCGGAAGCTCTCCTTGCAGACTACACTGACACCATGTTTCTTCCTTCTCCCCCATCTCGGACAGTACCGACAGAGGAAATGTCCAGCCTGACACCGGAGTCATCACCTGAGTAAGTTAAACTCTTTGGGTAATGTCAAGAGTAATAGCAGGGGGTAGAGAATAGCCTCCTGCCCTGCTCACACAGTCTCCAGTTTATCTGCGACTTTGGGCTTATTCCGATCTCACTTTCTCCCTGGCCTCCTTCATTTTTTGTTTCCCTATTTTCTCACACTGTTTTCCCCTTCTCTTTCTTCCTCTTTATCTCGTTCCGACCCCTTTTTTTAATCTTGGTTTTCCCACTTCTCTCTTTATCTCACTCTCCATCTTCTAGTTTCTCTTCTTATTTATAGTTCACTCTTTCTCTCTCATTCTCACTGCCTCGCTCACCTATTTTATCTCTAGTTTCTCTCTCTCTCTGTTCACCTCGTTATCTCCTTTCCTTTTTTCTGATTGAGTATTTTAATGCCAGAATGGGAGGAGCATGTTGGGCCTTTGGCTTTACTAAAAATTCTTACATTCTTCAGTAGTCAGTAAGTACAATGTACACCAACCTCACACTTCAAAGTTCTACACACAACCCCACCCGCCCCCCCCCCCCCCGCCGCCACCACCTTCGTCATTGTCTTCCCTTCATGCTAGATCTACTAGTAACTGACTCCTTCATTAACCCATCTCTGGACATCATTTCCATGATCACTTGCTGGGCACCTCAGTGCTGTTGTACATTGTACAAATGGTCTCAAGATTTTCAAGTAGAACCAATCTCTCCTTTAACCACATGAAGAGCCTTCAGCACTCTTCACCTCCATGGCTGAATTGGCCGAGAGCTTGAGTACTGGAGCATGAGGGAGCCATCTGTGTTTCCCCGAGGATTGGAAGGTAAATGGCTGGAGATATTTGAGCAATGTTAGCTGCCTTGCACTTACCTCTGCCTGACAAGACACATGAATGAACTGGCTGCTTCAGCATCTGCCAGTTCCAATTCACAGTAAATACAGGTTGTGAGGTCTGTGCAGGGATTTGCGGAAAGGGCAGGTCTCACTAGATTGCTCTTCGAAAGAGCTGGCTCAGATGTGATGGGCCAAATGGCCTCCTTCTGTGTTGTAACATTCTATGATTGTATTCTATGATTTTAATCAGTTGTTGCGAGGGGTCCTGAACACTTTCTGCTGGGGGTTCTATTCATCTGTGGATTATCTCATTATAACTTCTGCAAAAATAATATTAAAATAATTTAAAGTGGGGGGGGGGGGGGGGGGGGTGGGATGACTGGACTCTGTCTCTCAGATTCCAGATTAAATCCAGCTCAAAGTGATGGTGTGAATTTCCTCAGTCATGGATAAGTGCGGGCAGTTATAGTGAGCACTGTGCCACAGAATGAAACCACAACTAATGGCACTAAATTAGTCATCTCATTTGGAGTGACCATACTGTCGGAAAGATGTCACCTTGGTGTGGAAGGGAGACTGAGAGTGTAGCATATTGATGAGCAGGAACAAAGGCTGCTTTACTCTGTATCTGACCTGTCCTCTACTGGAGCTGGGAGTACTTGATGGGTCATTGTAGGAACAGCTTTAACTGTGTATCTGACTCTTGCTGTAGCTGATCTAGGAACTCTTTATGGGACAGCGTAGGGAGAGCTTTAACTGTGCTTTTAACCCGTGTTCCATTTGACCTGGGAGTGATTGACTGGATAATGTAGAGGGAAGTTTACACTGTCTAACCCAGTTCAGTACAAGGGAGAGTTTACACTTTATCTAAGCCATGCTGTACCTGAACTGGTAGTGATTGGGGCAGTACAAAAGGAAGTTTACTCGGCATCTAACCCATGCTGTACCTGACGAGAGAGTACTTGATCTTGTATCTGAATTCCACAGCCCTCCTCATCTGCACTCCGGCTTTCATGCTCAATTTCCTGCTAAGTAACGCCTGTTTTCTCTTTACCTTGCAGACTTGCTAAGAAGTCATGGTTTGGAAACTTTATTAACCTGGACAAAGAAGAGCAGATATTTGTTGTCATCAGAGATAAGCCTCTGAGCTCCATCAAAGCAGACATTGTGCACGCCTTCCTCTCAGTGAGAGCCTAACCATTCCTTTTGCCAAAATCAGTTGTTCTCTCTCAAGATGCGTTAGAGCCTGGGGAAGTCTCGGGTTCAGTCACTGGCCTGTGCTGTGTTAACTGATCTTGAGCAAGCCTCAGTACCCTTGCTTTCGGAGTGGGGCACGGGGAGGGAGGGAGGGCGCACTGGCCCTGGGTCACATAAAGAGGGGCCTAGAAAAGTGCCAGCAGTGAGCTGCCATCTAGAGTCCTCAACATCCACAAGAAGAAATTTCTTTAAGGGAGCCTGCCAACCATCTCCTCTTCCCCGCTCTGACGGGCCAGGCAGGCTCCAGTTGCCAACTCTCCAGGGTTAGCCTGGAGTCTCCAGGAATTGAAGATTTGTCTCTAGAGCATTCTGCAAACAAACCCAGGAGAAAAATCGCAGGGCAATTAAAATAAAATTACTATTCTTTTTCATTTTCTCCGAATACTCTTTTTTTTTTATTCGTTACAAAAATATTGGAGATTGGACAAAAGTCAGTTGGACTGATTGTTATTCAAATAGATGATTATTGACCAAGAGTCATTTCGCTTTCCAATTGGCTGTGGGAAGGCGTGCGCTGTCAGGATGGATGTGTTGGGCAACCAGTGGCGGGAATGTAGGGGTGGAGAGGTCAGAGACATGAAACCTCCAAGAATACATTCAACCATTGTTGGCAGCCCTAAGACGGGTCCAACTCCTTGACGGAGGTTGGAATGTCTCCTGTATGTCATTGACCATGGTGCTGATGTTAGGGACTGGGTTAGGGATGGGGGTGGAAGTTTCTCAGGGCCAGCGGTACAACCCAATTCAGGGAGGAAAAATCTAGGCCTTCCCGTTTAGGCTCGTAGATAAAGAATAGCCACCTCTCAGTCTCGAAGAAGCTCTTGGTGCCTATGGAACTTCATCCCAGTAAGAGTCAGAGTCCTTAGGAGAGGAGAGGAATAAAAGCAGGGAACGCAAGGAATTTAGGTCCCAATAACCTTTGCTTTCCTCCAGATTCCCAGTTTGAGTCACAGCGTTATCTCGCAGACGAGTTTCCGTGCAGAGTACAAATCGGTCGGAGGCCCAACTGTCTTCCAGAAACCTGTGAAGTTCCAGGTGGACATCACATACGCAGAAGGGAGCGAGGCACAGAAAGAGAACGGGATTTATTCTGTCACGTTCACTCTAATGTCAGGTGAGAGACAATCAGGGAGAACTGGAAGCATCTCCCAGGTAATGTAATTTCTGTACTTTACTGAGAAACTCTTGTAAAGATTTTCTTTTGTTGTGTGTGAGCCAGTATAGTCCTGTAAAAACATTAAAAACCTCAAGAAAGATATTGGAATTGGAGGGAGTGCAGCACAGATTCACCAGCTTCATCTCTGGCCCTAGAGATTTAAATGACGAGGACAGATTGCATAAACTTAGCTTGTGTTCCCTTGAGTATGGAAGATTGAGGGATGATCTGATTGAGGAGTATAAAATGTTAAAAAGGTTTGATAGAGTTGATGCAAAGAAACTATTTCACCTGGTGGGTGAATGAAGAACAAGGGGAGACAATTTTAAAATTGGAACTTGACAATTTAGGAGGGAGATCAGGAAGCAGTTTCTCAAACGTAGGGCACTAGAAATCGAGAACCCTAAAAGGATGTGGATACTGGGGGCTAATTGGAGCTTTCTGAGAAAACTGTCAGCCTCGGAGTCAACCACAAAATGAGGGACTGGAATCAGCTGTAGACCAGATCAGATAGGGAGGCCAGGTTCCCTTCTCTGAAGAACAATAGAACCACTTTAAATGCAACAAATGGAGGTTTTCATTGTCCTTTTTTTCCCCCGGTGTCAGCCTGCAAATGACCAGATTTACTCAATTCACTAATAGTCACAAATGTTGGAATGTGAATATACAATCTGTTGCTAGAACTGTACCATAATCACTATGCATATAACATTCAACGTTAACAGGTTCTTTGTCTCCATCAGGGCCCAGCCGCAGGTTTAAGAGAGTTGTGGAAACAATCCAAGCACAGTTATTAAGTGCACATGATCAGCCCTTGGTTCAGGCACTTGCAGGTATGTAATCAATACCATTGTACTGTGTATTGTCTGTGTATGTACGTGTGATAAGCGTGCATGTTCGTATAACCATGGACCAATGTATGTAAGCTAGTTGCTTTTGGAATATGATCTGCAAAGGAACTGTTGGATATCAGTTGGGAGGACAGCGTTACCAATGCTGAGATAATGAGGAGTATCCTAGTAATAGTATGTGTTGCCGTACTACACAGCTGAAGATTTACTACCCTCAAAGGATAAGCCACTGTGTCCCAGCTGGGAAAAGTCTAAATGGAACAGAAACTATGAGAACTGAATGGAAACATTGACAACTGGGGGAGCTGGGCGAGCTCGATGATGCCAGCTTGTAGAATCCATATTTCATCTAGCTGTGGCCCAATAGGCTGATGATCGTAACAGGATTTGAGGGAGAGATTACAGCCATTGTTCAGATTACAGACGTTGTTCAGTGATGCAGAAGACACCCTCTCAGAACAGCAGCCCTCAATAGAGCTCCAACCACACCCACCCCCGCATTCAATCTACAAAATGTCCTGGACGAGTTGCATCCACCCCATGTTTCTCGGCCACTCAGTGAACAATTTGTATTTATATAGCGCTTTTAACGTAATGCAAAGTCCCAAAAGCTTGAGTATTATAAAGTAAAATTTGACACCAAGCCAAATAAGGGCTATACAGGCAGATGGCCAAAAGCTTGGTCAAAGAGGTAGGTTTTACAAAGCATCTTAAAGGAGGAAAGAGAGGCAGAGAGGGTTAGGGAGGGAATGCCAGAGCTTAGGGCCTAGGCAGCTGAAGGCATGGCCGCCAATGTTGGAGCAGTCAAAATCAGGGATGCTCAAGAGGCTAGAGGAATACAAAGATCTCGGAGGGTTGTATGGCTGGAGGAGATTACAGAGATAGGGAGAGGTGAGGCCATGAAGGGATTTGAAAACAAATTGAGGCATTGCTTAACCAGGAGCCTGTGTTGGTCAGCGAACAGAGGGATGATGGGTGATCGGGACTTGATGCAAATTAGGAAACAGGCAGCAGAGTTTTGGAAGAGCTTAAATTTATTGAGGGTAGAATGTGGGAGGCCAACCAGGAGTGCGTTGGAATAAGGAAATAAAACGTCCCAAAGTGCTTGAAAGGAGCATTAAAAACAAAATATATCTGAGCCACATAAGAAGATATTAGGTCAGGTGACCAAAAGGTTGGTCAAAGAGGGAGGCTTTAAGAATTGCCTTAAAGGAGGAAAGTGAGGTAGAAAGGTGGAAAGATATCAGGAGGGAGTACATAGATGACGTCGCCTTCCTGTCATCTATCACAGAGGTCTTAGATGACAGCAGGAGGGAGAGATTGGACAAGCCGCTAACTCTGGATGAGCTGACAAAGGCCGTCGAGTCCTTCGAGACGAGTAAGACTCCCGGGAGCGACGGCTTACCGGTCGAGTTGTACTCGGCCCTGTGGGACTGGGTCGGCCCGGACCTGCTGGAAGTATACAAGAGTATGCTCCTGGCCGGCAGCATGTCAGAATCCATGAGGAAAGGCATCATCACCCTCATTTACAAGCAGAAGGGGGAGAGGGCAGAAATCAGAAATTGGCGGCCCATCTCACTGCTTAATGTTGACTACAAGATTCTGTCCAAAGTCATAGCCAGTCGAGTCAAATCTGCTCTGGAGTTGGTGATTCACCCCGATCAGACCTGTACTGTACCCGGCAGGAAGATCTCTGATAGTCTCGCGCTACTCAGGGATACGATCGCCTACGTACGGGACAGGAGGGTGGACACCTGCCTCATCAGCCCGGACCAGGAGAAGGCTTTTGACAGGATATCGCACACCTACATGATGGACGTGCTTTCCAAAATGGGGTTTGGGGAGGGAATCTGCAATTGGATCCAACTGCTCTACACAAACATCAGTAGCACAGTCTCAATCAATGGGTGGGAATCGGAAAGTTTCCCGATCAAATCTGGAGTCAGACAGGGCTGTCCTCTCTCCCCGGTCTTGTTTGTTTGCTGTATTGAACCCTTTGCTGAGTCTATTAGGAAGGATGTGAGCATAAGAGGGGTGACAATCCCAGGCAGCGGAGGCACTCAGGTCAAAACCTCCCTGTACATGGATGACGTTGCCGTCTTCTGCTCGGATCTGCTGTCCGTGCGCAGACTGATGAGCATCTGCGACCAGTTCGAACTGGCCTCGGGAGCCAAAGTTAACCACGGCAAGAGCGAGGCCATGTTCTTTGGGAACTGGGCTGACCGATCCTTTGTCCCCTTCACCGTCAGGTCAGATTACCTGAAGGTGCTGGGGATATGGTTCGGAAGGGCCGGGGCGTGCACCAAAACATGGGAGGAGCGAGTAGCCAAGGTACGACAAAAGTTGGGCATGTGGGGGCAGCAATCTCTCTCCATTGTGGGTAAGAACCTGGTCATCAGGTGCGAGGCGCTCACGTTGTTGCTCCACGTGGCGCAGGTCTGGCCCATACCCCACTCCTGTGCCGTGGCAGTCACCCGAGCCATTTTCCCCTTCGTCTGGGGATCTAAAATGGACCGGGTCCGGAGGGACACGATGTTCAAATCTCTGGACAAGGGCGGGAAAAATGTACCCAACGTGGCCCTCATCCTGATGATTACCTTCGTGTGCGGCTGCATCAAGCTGTGTGCAGATTTCCAGTACGCAAACTCTAAGTGTCACTACGTGCTGAGGTTCTATCTGTCCCGGTGTTGCGAAGGATGGGCCTGGGCACATTGCCGCGGAACGCTCCATGCAGTTGGGCCGTGCCATACCACCTATCCTTCGTGGAGCAGTTTCTGCGGGAAAACACCTTTGACCACCGGTCCATCAGGCAGTGGTCTGCACGGAACATCCTCAAGGCCCTACAGGAAAAGGAGACGGTGGATCCTGTCGGATGGTTCTACGAGCAGACCGTCAAAGTCATTTGGCGGAATGCCTCATCACCAGAACTTTCAAACAAGCACCAAGACGTAGCTTGGCTGGTGGAGAGAAGGGCCCTCCCCGTCAGATCCTTCATGCACACCCGAAGTCTCACCCCCTCCGCACAGTACCCCCGCGTTGGCTGTGGTGGGGAAGAGACGGTTGCCCACCTCCTCCTGGAATGTGTCTTTGCAAAGCAGGTGTGGAAAGAGTTGCAGTGGTTTTTGTCGAGGTTCATCCCAAGCAGCTCTGTAACACAGGAGTCTATGCTCTACGGGCTGTTCCCAGGGACGCACACAGAGACAAACATCAACTGCTGCTGGAGGACTATCAATTCGGTGAAAGACGCCCTTTGGTCTGCCCGAAACTTGCTGGTCTTCCAGCGCAAAGAGTTGTCCACCACTGAATGTTGCAGACTGGCACATTCCAAGGTCCAGGACTACGTGCTGAGGGACGCACTAAAGCTTGGGGCAGCCGCAGCAAAGGCTCAATGGGGAAAGACCACAGTGCAAGGTTCCCCCACCAAGCTGAACTGAGGGGCTGGATCCATGGGAAGCCCCTCGAACTGTATCGGAGAAATTTTGTGTGCTGTAAATGTAAAAATGTATATGGCATGACAATGAAATGGAAGGGTTGTGAGGCAACTCATGATTGTATAGAAGGTAACTGATCACCTTTGCACTGTTTGTATTCTTTGACTTGATGCTGTTTTAAACTGTTTGGAAATGTCATTTTTACAGATTTTTATGAATAAAGTATATTTTGGAAATTAAAAAAAGAAAATTCCAGAGCTTGGGGCCTAGACAACTGGAGGCACGACCACCAATGGTGGAGCAATTAATATCGGGGATGCTCAAGAGTAGCGCAGATATCTTGGCGGGTTGTCGGAGATTACAGGGATAGGGAGGGGTGAGGCAATGGAGGGATTTGAAAAGGAGGAGGAGGATTTTAAAAAAGAGACGTTGTTCGACTGGGAGCCAAGGTCGGTCAGCGAGAACAGGGGTGATAGGGGAATGGGACTTGGTGCGAATTAAGACATAGGCACCAGAGTTTTGGATGATTTCAAGTTTACGGAGGGTAGAATGTGGGCGAGCTAGCCAGGAGTGCGTTGGAATAAGTTACCTCGAGGAAGAATCAGAAATGGTGGAATGATGCGAAATACTGTGATTACAGGACAATAATTTGAAACAGATTATTTGATTTTACTGAAACAAAAACAGAAAATGCTGGGAGTGCACAGCAGTTTGACAGCAACTGACAAAAGCATAAGACACAGTTAATATTTCAGGTGAGGACCCTGCATCAAGACTTAAGTGCTTTCAGGTCAAAGGTTTGTTTTTTCCCAGATGCTGAACTACCCAGATATGTGTTTCCAGAATTTTCCGTCTTTAATTCTCAGACTTCCAGGTTCTTCTTATTTTGCCACTTTATTTTACCCTTTTTCTCTGCCTCTTTTTAGATGAAAAAAACGGGCAGTATAGCCATCCTTCAGGGACTTCAATCCGTGGGGCCCAGAGCATGCCCAGGGCATGGAATGATTCAGAGTCCGTGGAGCACTTCAGACGAGGAGACTCCAAACATTCGTCTTCTTTGAAAGAGAAACCCAAGCTTTTATCTTCCAATGGCACACAAAGTCAACCGTAAAAGTTGAGCAAAAAAAAAGAAAAAACTATTTGAAAACGAGGCATCTCACGCGGTCTTTGTGAGGATGTAAATATCTTTAAACATGAAGAAAACAGAACTGAATACAACCTCTATAGTCCCATTTCATTTTATTATTTAAGGATTGTACGGGCCACCACGCGAGGTTGGAGCCTCTGCCTTCTGAGTTGATGCACCCATGATGCTCGCGTCTGCTTCAGGAAATTAAGGGACTCATTTCCAAAGTAACCTGTCAACTGAGAACCCAGTATATCGTTGGATTGAGGGTCTTGAGGCTTATGCCCTGCAAACCTTCCCCTCGCAGCCTCCATGCAACCTCCCGCTGAAACAAGGGAACGTAGGTTGGGCGGGAGCAAAAACTGCTTACATCCCAGATCCATGCAGTTATCCTGGGCAACTCCGGCCAGGAAATTTAGCAGAATCCTCTTCCTGTTTGCATCCAGCACTTTGTAGCCATGTGGATAGGATTGATTCAGATAAAAGTCAAAGGAAAAGCAAGTACTTTTATACAGTTCTTTCCCAGTTTATTGCTGACACTTCAGGCTGGTAGAACCAGTCTTGTTTTATGCAAACGTTGCCTATCTCGCCCACGCAAGAGGCTTCAACAGCGACTTATAGGCCTGAGCGCCATTGAAGCACAAACCATCATTCGATGTTATTAAGTCAATGGCTTTGAAAGGTCAAAAAAATTACCATTTGAAAACGTGTGAGTCATTTCAATTGTCAACTGTCTTCTCCATCCCTTGCTCCAGGCTGCAGGATTGTAGAGAAACCACTCTCAGAAGGTTGTGTTTAAATCATTATGCGGGCAGCCACTTTACTTTCTTCTCTGCTTCTGTCATTGAGGAGAAGCTTCCCATTAACAGCGATCCAGGGGTGCCTCTGCTATTTGAAATATAGTGATGGCTAGGAGGGTTTTTTTTGCGACTCGGCATTCTGAATGGGATGATGTTAGAATACAGACTGGAACATTGGGCCTCATCTCTGATATCTATGTTTTAGAACAGAATATAAGATATGATGATGAATCACAGGAACTGAGGTTGGAAGTGAGTCTGGCTCTGGTGCATCTCTTAAGACCACAGGAACAGGCCTTTCAGCCCCTCAAGCCTGTTCTGCCATTCAATTAGATCATACCTGATCTCTTCAAACTTGGGAGTTCTAAGAGGTTAACATGTTTGGCCCTTCAACTTACAGGGATAGAGCTGGACAGAGAGAAATGGACAGGGATGTGGTGAGGTAGACACCTAGACCTAGACAAGCAGAAGAAACACAGTGAAGGTAGAGGTAGAGGAGTCGATTTTAACTCTTCCCATCCAGCAGGAAACGGGCAGCAGCAGGCCAGATTTACACCCCGACTAATTTTCCTTCCCATTGACTTCAAGGCATGAACCATTAAAATCAACTCTTATTGTTGGAGGCGAAGAGAAATATCAACAAAGAATTAGAGTCCATCAGGCCTAAAGAAAGATGAAGCAGATATACAGGACCAGAAATAGCCAGAGAACAACAAACACAGTCAGGAATGACCAAAATAATCGCAGAAACTATTCCAAATGAGTCAGCAGCAAGAGTTTTAACATACTTAGTTTGTCTGCCAAGTCCACCCTTCTCTATACTCCACTTGAATAGTTGGGGCTTATTTGAGACCAACATGCGTCAGAGTCCCTTGTCACAGGAAGACTTTGTTATTTCTGTTCCAACCAGAATTAGAAGAGGCTAGCTTTCCGCCAGATGGAATAAAGAAACAAACTATCACAAAAGCAATAGTACATTCGCATGTAAAAAGGATATCACCTGGCAGTACCCCTCTGTTCACCAAGTAGGGTTCACTGAATGGGCACTAACCCATTGAAAAGATAAAACAATTTAAAAACTGCTCCCCAGTGGTGCTGATTTTTGGGGGTTACAAGAGCCAGCAGCCCATGGTACCTCACTCAAGTGCCCTTTCTTTCTGGAGCCTGGGTGGTGAAGTCAGCCTCAAACTCAGCCCTGTCCTCAATCTGATATTCACACACCTACACTATCCAGCAAGGGGGTCACAGGCTGGCTATCAAAAGCTCAGGAATGCTAATTAAACTACTACATCCAGAATTTTGAGATTGACTAATAACCCATAAGTAGGACATAGGAATGGTGGAGTTGGGTGCAGAGAGGCAGTCTTGGACTCAGATTGGCCCCGAACTTCCATGAGATTCTCCCACGCTCCCAATATTATACATACATACAATCTAGGAGCAGGAATGTCACTTAGCCTCCCGAGCCTGCTCCGCCAATCAAAAAATCATGGCTGATCTGATTGTAACCGCAACTCCACACTCCCTCCTACTCCCAATAACCTTTCACCCCCTTGCTTATCAAGAATCTACCTCTGCCTTAAAAATATTTAAAGACTCTGCTTCCACCACCTTTTGAGGAAGAGAGTTCCAAAGACTCACGACCCTCAGAAAAGTTTCTCCTCATCTCTCTCTTAATTGGACAACCCCTAATTTTTAAATAGTGACTCCCTAGTTCCAGATTCTCCCACAAAGGGGAACATCCTTTCCACATCCACCCTGTCAAGATCCCTCAGGATCTTGTGTTTCAATCAAGTCGCCTTACTCTTCTAAATTCCAGTGGATACAAGCCAAGCCTGTCCAACCTTTCCTCATAAGACAATCTGCAAATTCCAGGTATTAGTCTAGTAAACCTTCTCTGAACTGCTTGCAACGCATTCACATCGTTCCTTAAATAAGGAGACCACTACTGTACACTACTCCAGATGTGGTCTCACCAATGCCCTTCCATTTCCTGAATTACAACTATTTCAGGGATGTTACTTGTATCCTCTATAGTGAAGGCCAATGCAAAATACCTGTTCAATTCATCTGTATACCTGAAGCATAACCCTACTTTTGTATTTGATTCCCCTCGCAATAAACAATAACATTCCATTAGCTTTCCTAATTACTTGCTGAACCTGCATACTTTTTGTGATTCATGCATGAGGACACCCAGATCCCTGTGCATCTCAGAGCTCTCTCTGAGCAATCTCTCACCATTTCGATAATATGCTTTTTTTATTCTTCCTGCCAGAATGGATAATTTCACATTTTCCCACATTATACTCCATTTGCCAGACCCTTGCCCACTCACTTAACCTATCTATATCCCTTTGTAGCCTCCTTATGTCCTTTTCACAACGTACTTTCCTACCTATCTTTGTGTCATTAACAAATTTAGCAACCATACCTTCGGTCCCTTCATCCAAATCATTTATATAAATTGTAAAAATTGTATCCACAGCATGTTACTTCTTCAAAGAACTCCAATAAATTGCTTAAACATGATTTCCCTTTCACAAAACTGTGCTGACTCTACCTGATTACCTTGAATTTTTCTAAGTGCCCTGCTACAACATTTTCCCTAAGACAGATGTTAAGCTAACTGGCCTGTAGTTTCCTGCTCTCTGTCTCCCACCCTTTTTGAATAAAGGAGTTACAGTTGCTATTTTCCAATCTAATGGAACCTTCCCTGAATCTAGGGAATTTTGGAAAATTACAACCAATGCATCAACTACCTCACCAGCCACTTCTTTTAGGACCCTAGGATGAAGTCCATCAGGACCTGGGGTCTTGTCAGCCTCCAGATCCAACAATTTGCTCAGTACGATTTCCCTGGTGATTGTAATTTTCTTGAGTTCCTCCCACCCTTCCATTTCCTGAATTACAGCTATTTCAGGGATGTTAATTGTATCCTCTATGGTGAAGACCGATGCAAAATACCTGTTCAATTCATTTGCCATCTCCTTTCTTTCCCTTAATTCCCCAGACTCACTTTCTATAGGACCAACACTCACTTTAACTCTTTTTTAAAAATATCTGTAGAAACTCTTACTATGCTTTTATATTTCTCATTAGCTTTCTCTTGTACTCTAATCTTTCCCACCTTATCAAACTTTTAGTTATTCTTTCCTGTTTTTTATATTCCATCTTTGCACAATTATATACTCTTTCTTAAGTTTGATTCTATCTTTAACCTTTTTAGTTAACCAAGGAATATTTTTCGCTCGTTGGAATGTAACTATTCTGTGTATTCTGAAATATCCCTTAAAAGTCTGCCACTGCATCTCTATTGACATGTCCATTAAACTAATTTGCCAGTTCTCTTTAGCCAGCTCTGCTTTCATACCCTCATAATTACCCTTATTTAAGTTTAAAATACTAGTCGTAGACCCACTCTTCTCTCCCTCAAACTGAAGGTAAAATTCAATATTATGATTGCTGCTACCTAGGGGCACCTTCACTATGAAATCACCAATTAATCCTATCTCAGAATCACAAAAATGTTACAGAACAGAAGGAGGCCATTTGGCCCATTGTGTCTGCGCTGGCTGTCTGAGCTATTCACCTAGTGCCACTCCCCCACCTACTCCCCGTAACCTTGCACATCCTTCCTTTTCAAATAAGTCCAATTCCCTCTTGAATGCCTCGATTGAACCTGCCTCCACCACTCTCATTCCAGTGCATTCAAGATCCTAACCACTCTCTGCGTGAAAAAGTTTTTCCCCATGTCGCCTTTGCTTCTTCTGCCAATTACCTTAAATCTGTGCCCTATTGTTCTCTATCTTTCCACCAATGGGAATAGCTGTTCCCTATCTACTCGGTCCGGACCTCATGGTTTTGAATTACTCAATCAAATCTCCTCTCAGCCTTCTCTTCAAGGAAAACAGTCCCAATCTATCAACGTAACTGAAGTTCCTCATCTCTGGAACGATTCTCGTGAATCTTTTCTGCACTCTCTCTAATGCCTTCACATCTTTCCTAACATGTGGCACCTAGGACTGGACACAATACTCCAGTTGAGTCTGAACCAGTGTTCTATATAAGTTTACTTCCTTGCTTTTGTACTCTGTGCCCCTATTATTGAAGTCTAGGATGTTATGCTCTATTAACTGCTCTCTCAACCTGTCCTGTGACTGTCAATGATTTATGCACATATACACCCGGATCCCTCTGCTCCTGCACTCCCCTTTAGAATTGCACCCTTTATTTTATATTATCGCTCCATGTTCTTCCTACCAAAATGAATCACTTCACACTTCTCGACGTTAAATTTCATCTACCATTTGTCCACCATTCCACCAACCTGTCTCTGTCCTTTTAAAGTTCTACACTATCCTCCTCACAGTTCACAATGTTTCCAAGTTTTGTATCATCCTCAAATTTTGAAATTGTGCCCTGTACACTAAGGGTCTAGGTCATTAACATATATCAGGAGCCAGCAGCCCGTGGTATCTCACTCAAGTGCCCTTTCTTTCTGGAGCCTGGGTGGTGATGTCAGCCTCAAACTCAGCCCTGTCCTCAATCTGATATTCAGTGTTTTCATTGACCCCTGGGGAACTCCACTACAACCTTCCTCCAGCTTGAAAACCATCCAATCACTACTCTCTGTTTCCTGTTACCCTGCCAATTTCATATTCATGTTGCTATTGTCCCTTTTATTCCATGAGTTATAACTTCGCTCACAAGTCTGTTGTGCAGCACTTTATCAAATACTTTTTGGAAGTCCACATACACTATATCAACAGCATTACGCTGATCAACTTTCTCTGTTAACTCCTCAAAAAAACTCCAGCAAGTTAAACACAATTTTCCCTTCACAAATCTGTGCTGGCTTTCCCTAATTAACCTGATTTTCTAGAAGTTTTCCCCACCATCTCATTGCACAATACCAGGTCTAGTATAGCCTGTTCTCTGGTTGGTTCCAGAACATGCTGTTCTAAGAAACTATCCTGAAAACATCCTATGAACTCATCGAGGCTACCTTTGTCCGTCTGACTTTTCCAGTCCATATGTAGATTAAAATCCCCCCATGATTATTGTCGTACCTTTCAGACAAGCTCCCATTATGTTTTCCTTGATACTCTGTCCTACCATGTGTGATTACTGTTAGGGGGCCTGTACATCACTCCCATGAGTGACTTCTTGCCTTTATTGTTTCTCGTCTCTACCCAAACTGCTTCTACATCCTGAACTTAGGTCATCCCTCTCTATTGCGCTAATACCATCGATAATTAACAGAGCCAACCCTCCACCTTTTCCTAGCTTCCTGGTCTCTGCTGTTTGCCTGGGAGTTTCCAGTGGATTTTCTTGTGAGACCTGGAGACTGCCTACAGAATTTAGAGCCTATGCTATTACACAAAAAAAATGCTTTTCTTAAATAAGCTCATGTTCCACAATGTCGAAATAAGCCAATATCACCAACTACAAATGAAGGAGGCCATTTGGTCCATCAAGCTCATTTTTCCATAGCAACTTGCAATCCCACCACAGCATCTAACTACGTTGTGAATGACTGGAGTTTGTCGCTCCTTTATGCAACTCCAAAGAGAATGGTCTGGTTAGGGCAATTAGGCCTTGACCCAAGTCTCTCAATAACAAAAAAAAAGCTTCTGTTCCTCCCTCTGTGTTTTGCACCTATTGGCAGAGCCTCGGAAAGCTGGGTAGGCAGAATCAAACGACACAAAACTCTGCATTGTACCAATATCAATCTCCCATTGTGAAAACAAAATTTAACAACATAGTTCGCTTTTGGAGAAATAAACACTGAACCTCCCTCCCAGTTTGAATACTTTAGTTCCCCTTGGTTGGATTGAGCAAGGGCAAGGGTTGTACATTTGATAGTGGAGGTTCGGATTCTAGGCTGGACAGACAAAGCATCCATCCTGTCCTGTGTTTCTGCCACTGATATTTCTTTCCTAGCACCTTTCCTGATCATAGTTCTGTATGTTAAACTCCTGTATGTACACAATGTCCAAGTGTGTATTTTTTTTAAAAAGTTAATACGATGCAGTAAAGCTGAATGTGCTGTATATCAAAGTCAGAGATTATTACACAGTACAGAACTCAAAGAATTAAAAGTTTGCTACGGATGATTCAAAAAGCAGCAGGATGCTTACATGCAAGGTGGGGTTTTTCTCCCCGTCCGCCACATGTTTTCTTTGACGCCATCAATATAGTACTTCCTCATCAACTGAACAAACCTGTAAATTTGTATATGAATTTAGTGGGCTAGTTTAAATTAACAAATAAAGTCATATACGAGAAATAAATCAGTCTTTGAAATTTTTTTTAATGCAAACTGTACAAATTTAAACACACAATCTCCATACCATAAAGGGAATGCAAAGCACCGGTGTTGCTTTGGAGTGGTGCTGACAGTTATGTCATAGAAAGATCTGACTCCCACACTTGTGGTTCTTGGTAGATCAGACAAAATCTCCATACAAATGCTTGGAAGAATCTGGGGTGAGAGCTATGTGCACCCTTGTCTTTGCACCATTGTTAGATGGATGCAGACTAGGAAGTCCCAAATTTTGTACCTTAGTCTGTGTAGAAATTAGGTGCTTTCAGCCAGGGCAACAATAGAGCCATTACCATTGCCCTCTGCACCACTGGGCTATTAGGGGAGATCTGGAGTCAGAAAGGGTATATGCCTTTGTGAGATGAGCATAGAATTTGGTTCAGCCACCCCACTGTCTAGATTTACACATTAAGAACATTCAGTGGCCAGAGTGGGGAGGGACTGGTGCCTGTAAAACAGTGATATATTCAGGAGGGGGGAAGCTGGAGCAAGATTTTTATTTTTCTTTCTTTGCCAAAAGGGTGTGACCATTAAAAGCAGAAACTTTAGATCAGAGCTTAATATCGAAGGAAACTTTTTTTTTAAGACTTTAAGAACGACTAGTAGATCTCTATGACATTGTAAACAGTACGTTAGATGATAGTGTTACTAAGGTGAAGCTGTATCCCTATAAGGCCACTATGTAGAATTGCTGTTAAGTAAACACAGGATGAAGTCAATAACTGACTTGCTCATTTACATTATTTTGCATCTGTAACCAAGTGTAACCCTAAAATGTGACAAATATTTGCTAGATACAAGTCTATAGAATAACTGGAGTTTAAAAAATATGGAAAGTTAAAAGAATGCCAGAAACCACACATGTTCAGTGAATGTTAAAGTTATTTTTTTATTTTTCAGTTTTCTTGTGAGATGCAATGTATGATCTTAAGAGTTTATTACATCCAGTATTAATAGACTACTATAGGCTTCCTGTAAATTAACAACTCATTGTAACAACAAGCTGGCACCATCAGTGCAGTTGTGGGTTGAAGCCAAAGCATCCCTTTTGATCTGGTACTGTCAGTTTGTAAGCACACCCCTTCCTGTTAGCCAATCATTGAGTGCACCAACAGTGAATAGCTGAGGACACCACACTATCCTTTCACACGCATTCCAAGCCCAAGGGCTTTCAATGAGAGAGAAATAAAATTAAAAGTCTACAAGTAATCAAATAAAATTATATGAAAGATAACTGGGGTGCAATTTGTCTCCGGGACTCATTACAATGCACCACACCTGGCAATGTTTCAGGCACCCTCATCACTATCTCAGAAGTAGTCAGCAGCAGAAATCAAAATCAATGATTATTCAAGTTCAAAGATGAGAGGATGCAACAGAAATCATTGCCAACACTCCTCCATACCTCCAGCCACCAAGATCACGAATGATTCTTCCTCCAAGAGTGAACCCAACCCAATTTGCTTTCTGTGGAATGAGGTAAGTTCCACCTTGGTAATCACACTAAGTGGCTACGCTCAAATCTCAAGTCAAGCAGACGAGTTCTAGTCCACTAGCCCAGGAGTGAAGCATCGAGAGAACACATACATCTGCTCAATAATTTTATAATTTTAAAAAACTAAAACACTGCATATTGCACCCAAAAAGGATGTCACAGCTTCAGAATGACAGAGACTGGCTTCATCGCCACTCAAGTACATCAGCACAGTCCAACATAGCCTTTAACCCTGATATGTACATTTAAACAATGTGTGTGACTCCTCTTGCTACTCGTCCAAAAACACCCAGGGGTTCTGTCATCAAACACCATCATTTCTACAAGTTCCCGTTTCAAGGTCTTTGCTTCCCACACAAACAAAAAAGTCAAAAACAGTAAAATGGAAGCCCTGTACTTGCTAACACAATGTACAGCGAATGCAGCAGGGAGTAATCATTCAGACTGTTAAAAACAAAAATCATTCAGTGGCATCAGGCAACATAACTCACTCATACTTGCAATTCTCATGAATTCAGCCTGGAGCCACCTCCTTGGTTGCGAACCCTTCACTTCCAGTCATGTAGGCACTGTTTCTACAAATGACATGGGACACATCATTTTCTAATTTCCTGGCCCCTCCACCACACAAAAAAAAAATTAAACAACATTTGGCGTTGTAGCTACTCACTCTAAGTCATTTTCTATTCCGAAGCAGCCGGTTCCTCCCTCTTCAAACTCCTCCCTTTATGGTGCTTCTCGCTTGAGCTTGCCACTGCCTCATGTTTCAGGAGTGGGATCGCGCGTGTGCCGCTTGCCTACATTTGCCCTGAGCCAGTCTCTGTAGCTGTGCAGCATCCAGAGAGTTAAAAGCATCGGGTCGGTCTCTCTGTGGTTACAGAACTAAAACCAGTGTCCTTATTCTAAACAGTAGAACCACATCTTCCTGAACCTACAATGCCATCAGTTCTTAGAACGGGAGTTTGCTTACACAAAAAAGTGCAGCAGAGAGAGAGAGAGAGAGAGAAATCCACACATCTGTTGCCAGCTGCACTTCTTTCGTGTAAACATGCCAAATTTAAACCCACAAATCCTGGATTAAAACTACTGTAATATGCATTTACACGCAAACGTATCATGGTGCTAGCAGGTGATCTACGCACCAGTCACTCCAAGTGAAGTGATCATGCAGCCTGTGTTCTGCTCCAATCAAAAAGAACACATCCTGCCAAAATAAATAGTATTTGTACTTGACAGGAGAAACAAAAATTAAAAAAAGCAAACCTTCCAGTCACCGCTGAGATTCTTAAATATTTTATAACAACCTTTGCAAAGATGACCTTATCATGGAGCAAATCAGGATAAGGTTAATAAAATTAACAGATTAATAAATGTTAATAAATTGAAGTACATTGCATTGTTACGGTCTTTAAAAAGTAAACCTGGAAATAAAACTGGCACCTCATAAACCCAGTCCACTTCAGATGTTACTGACAGAGTATACCAGTTGTGGCCACCCAATCTGGTCAGTTTAAAAAGCAGACATTTCTCCTCCCCACCCCCCCCCCCCCCCCCCACACCCCTCCCACCCCACATACCATGGCCTTCACCGTAAAATTACCCCTTTAGAGTCAAATTATTACCAGCTATGCTCTAAAATCCAAAACAGAGATTAAAATTAAAACTGATTTTCTACTGATCAAAGTCCATGAGCTGCTCATTTCTAACCACTCCTTCCTTTCCTGGAGGGATTGGCCCTGGCTGGGGTATGTTTCTACTGAATGAACAAAACTTTTAAAATGCACATCTAACAGGAGTTCATTGGACTCAAGTTATTGCTAGTACACAAGATCTGTGTTTTACTTAATCTCTGTGTTCCATAATTTACCTAACTCACATTTAACAGAAAAAAGGAGTGACTCTCTAAGGTATCATAATGCTTCTGATGTCACAGTATTTTCTATGTGATTCTGCAACAGTGGGAATGGCCTCCAGCTCTTACAAAGATAGTGTTAAAGAGAGCAGAGAAAATAATTTAAAAATTGCTGTGTCAAAGCTTCTGCTTGAGAGGAGAATGGAGAAAGGAGGGGGAAAAAAGGGGGGGGCTCGCTAATGGGTCACACAAACCTTTCCACTATGATAAAGACCTTTAGATCTGCTCTGGAATCAAAGATCTCAGGAAAATATAGGATGAGTATTGGGATCTTGAGGATACCTCACGTAACTCAACTTTTCTGCGACCACAGCGGGGTCATGGCAGCTTATCCCAATATACAAGATTAAAAATATTAGTAAGCAGAAAAAAAGTGCATGAGACACAATCCAAATGATTTCAGGACTTAAACCATTGTTTCCCACCACCTCTCAAACTATATAAATCTAGTTGTAAGCAGAGGAGGGAGAGCTAGGACCTTTACCTGCGATGCTGGCTTTTATTCCAACATGCTAAAAGTTAATTTGGTTCCAAAGGACAAGGCGCAGTAAAATTCATACAAATAACTTAAAACCCACAGGCACAAGGGGGAGGTGATTCACACCCACGATTCTGAGGTCATCAGCAGAACTATTTTCATCTATCCCACCACTCCCAAGTCAGTAGTGTAATGCATTAATGTAAAAATAAAAGAAATAGAACTTTCAGCAGTCGTAATCCTGCCCCACAAAAATGGACTACAACGCAGACTAAACCCTGATCTGGCACCGCCTGGTAATCTCGCTCAGGAGCTGGCAAGGGTGTGGAAACGGAAATATGCCATACTGGCGCAGCAAGACAAGGCTTTTCCGAGACTACGGCTCTACAGCTGAGGCACGTTGTTGGGACTTTACTCTGCAAATAATGCATGCTGTAATTGAGTGCCTGATGCTCACAACAGAAAGTGTTCTGTTCCCCAGCACAAGCTACATTCACTCCGATGAGCACAGAAATTCATGCCAAGAAGAGTCAAATATATACCAGTTTTATGGAACATTGATGGCCACAGGTTTTCTTTTGAGTTCATGTGACATCAGTGCCACTTCTAAGCTCATAGATAACTCAAAGATTGCATGCAGGATATAAAATAAGTTGCAAGTCACAAAAGGACCTTCTGAAACATTAGGATCAGTAAATGTGGGCTAACTTCAATAGAGTTCACTTGTTGGCACCAACCAATAATAGAACTAGGAAAATGGAGCAGGAATAGCAGCATGCCCCTCGAAGCAAAAGCTGTCTCCAGTTTGGTTACAAATATACCCAGGAATTGTTAACAAATAAAACCAAAACAAAAAAATCTATATGCATACAACGGAAGCCCTTATCTGTTCTATACTACAAGCCATATATGTTTCTCTAAGGATCTTTCCAATTTCATTGCTCTGCCTGCAGATTTGTGGCATTCACACCACATTCCACGCCAAACCGGAGAATAGTAATGGAGGACCTGAAGAAACTGGATACTTCACCCGTGACAGCAAGTGACATCAGTTATTTCATGAATGCCAACAGATCCATAACGAGCAGCAAACAAGTTATGGGAATCTTCTGCAAAAGTGAAAAAAAAACTCATTACTTGCCGTCACTGAGCATGAAGGAGGACGGGGCTAAATAACACCTTATACAGTTTAGCATTGGCAGACAATGATGATATTCAGTAAGGCTGTCATAAAGGATAACTGCAGTACTGGGGGTTCAACGCAGTCACCATTTTGGGCCACTTGGAATCACTGATTTGTTGGTCACATGTTACTTCAACGTTGCCATGGGCAACATGATCTCTTAAGTTATTACTCTTTCCACTAAAGAAAATATTTCTAATATCCATGATGTGCATTGGCCGTCTGGCTCATCTGTGGTTAACATGGTTCTGGGGCTGTGGTGCACCAGAGAGGAGAACATCCGTTAAGTCCCTCATCACGGCTGTTTCCTTGGGGTCAATGAGATTGAACTCCCTGACAAAGATCAGAAAGTGCGTGTACAAGGTATTGAGGTGTGGGTACAGTTCAAGGGCCACAACTTCCTTGAAGTGGGCATAGTAGATATGAGCAAGAACGTGGAAGAGGTAGCGGCTGATTTTCTGAACGAGTGATTCAAAGGAGCTCGGGAAGTCTTTACCTGTTGGCAGAATGGGAGACCAGTCAACTTCACAAAATCAACAGTTCTTTTACATATGCATGGACAATCACATGCACAGACAAGCATGCGCACAAAGACACAAAACAGCTGGATGGTGCGGGTGTGAAAATTTTGTCCCAGATTCAATTGTTGTATGAGGAATAGAACAATTGCAGAATTTATCCTCTTTTCAACAGGTGTGAATTAACAAAGCATTTAGAGCTGTCAACGCAGTAAATTTTGAATGCTACAGGTCAATCACTGATCCACCATCTGCAATCCGAGACAGTGAATTACCACACAAGGGCTGGGATTTTACAGAGCCTGAAGAAGCAGGATAGGAGGCAGGCGGTGGCGTGACCATTGCTTTCCCGCCGTCATGGCATTTTTGACAGTGGCCGGGAAGATGGAGGACGGCCCTCCTGCTCAAAGGCCAACTGAGCAACTTAAATGGCCAATTAGGAGCCTCTTCCCTGCTTCACTGGCATTTTTCCAGCAATGGGTGGGCCCTCTGCCGCATGGGGAGACTGCCAGGTAAACACTGGTGGCCTCCCTGTGGGGGAGGGGGTGGGCGCTCCTAATTGGGTGCCTAGGCAGCAACGGCCACTGCTGCAGCAACACTACCCTCCCCCCACCAACACCTGCACCCAACCCCCGCCACGATCTTCCTCCCCACCCCACCAGGGCCTACCTGACTGGCCCCGGCGACCCCCAACCCCACCTACCTTGATCCGAGGGCAGCGTCCATACTGCTTCTCCCGGTTGAGTGCAGTCCCAGCAGTGGCCACCACTCCTGGTGGTGTTGCTAGGACTGAAGAGCTGCCGGCCCTCCAATGAGCTGCCCTGACAAGACATAAAAGTCCAGTCGGTGCTCCCCGAAATGGCCAAGGCGGGATTGTCTCCAGTTTTCCGGCCTGTCATCGGCACCACTGCCACCCCAACAAAACGTGCACCAAAGTGCACCAATACACAACATACATATAGGTTTATACAGGTCACTACAATATTCGTTTGCCAAGTAACCATTTTGGGAATGAAAACCAGAGTAAAGGTCAAGATTGAGTTTTTTGAGGAAGTGAAGAAGATGATTGATGAGGGAAGGGTGGTGGATGTTGTCTATATGGACTTTAGTAAAGCCTTTGACAAGGTCCCGCATGGCAGACTGGTGCAAAAGGTGAAGTCACACGGGATCAGAGGTGAGCTGGCAAGATGGATACAGAACTGGCTCAGTCACAGAAGACAGAGGGTAACAGCGGATGGGTGTTTTTCTGAATGGAGGGATGTGACTAGTGGTGTTCCGCAGGGATCAGTGCTGGGACCTTTGCTGTTTGTAGTATATATAAATGATTTGGAGGAAAATGCAGCTGGTCTGATTAGTAAGTTTGCGGACGACACAAAGGTTGGTGGAGTTGCGGATATTGATGAGGATTGTCAGAGGATACAGCAGGATATAGATCGGTTGGAGACTTGGGCGGAGAAATGGCAGATGGAGTTTAATCCGGACAAATGTGAGGTAATGCATTTTGGAAGGTCTAATGCAGGTGGGAGGTATACAGTAAATGGCAGAACCCTTAGGAGTATTGATAGGCAAAGAGATCTGGGCGTACAGGTCCACAGGTCACTGAAAGTGGCAACGCAGGTGGATAAGGTAGTCAAGAAGGCATACAGCATGCTTGCCTTCATCGGTCGGGGCATAGAGTATAAAAATTGGCAAGTCATGTTGCAGCTGTACAGAACCTTAGTTAGGCCACACTTAGAATATTGCGTGCAATTCTGGTCGCCACACTACCAGAAGGACGTGGAGGCTTTGGAGAGCATACAGAGGAGGTTTACCAGGATGTTGCCTGGTCTGGAGGGCATTAGCTATGAGGAGAGGTTGGAAAAACTCAGATTGTTTTCACTGGAATGACGGAGGTGGAGGGGCGACATGATAGAGGTTTACAAAGTTATGAGTGGCATGGACAGAGTGGATAGTCAGAAGCTTTTTCCCAGGGTGGAAGAGTCAGTTACTAGGGGACATAGGTTTAAGGTTCGAGGGGCAAAGTTTAGAGGGGGTGTGCGAGGCAGGTTTTTTTTACACAGAGGGTGGTGAGTGCCTGGAACTTGCGGCCGGGGGAGGTGGTGGAAGCAGATACGATAGTGACGTTTAAGAGACATCTTGACAAATATATGAATAGGAAGGGAATAGAGGGATATGGGCCCCGGAAGTGCAGAAGATGCTAGTTTCGGCAGGCATCAAGATCGGCGCAGACTTGGAGGGCCGAATGGCCTGTTCCTGTGCTGTACTGTTCTTTGTTCTTTACAGCATATGCATTTATATGGATTGTGGGTAGGTATAAGCAGACCAGTTCCGTGTTTGCATACAAATGCCCTATTTGATTTTGGACAGAGCAACAGGCAGAAAACCCAACATACATGAAAATAGTTAAATTCATGAGAATAAAGAACTTACCATACTTGGTAGGGAAAATTTCCTCATCGGTCAGTAGTTTTTGGATGTGCGTCATCACTAGGTCAATATATTGTGGTGCAGTACACTTTATTTTCTTCCCTCGCTCATCTGTCCAGAAATACTGACTGTAACAATAAAACAAATTATTGGCGACAGACTGAGCAACATAGAGCTCAATAACTCATCTTCATATGTTAGCCTGAATCAGTGCGCACCTGTAGACTACTCAATACTGAAGGGCATCACAGCGAGCCTGATCCTATCCTGACATCAACAAAAAGCATATTTAGGAACATAGAAATAGTAGGCCATTCGAGCCCCTGAGCCTGTCCTGTGATTCTATCAGAACACAACTGATGTGTACCTCAACTCTATTCACCTGCATTTGTTCCAGATCCCTCCATACACTTAGCTAACAAAGAACTGTTGATCTTAGTCATGAAAATTTCTATTAGCCCAGCATCAATAGCTTTTGGGAGAGTGAGAACTTCCACAACCCTTTGCACAGAAAAAGTGCTCCTGGATTTCACTCCTAAATTGCTCAGCTCTAATTTTAAGATAACTATTCAGTGATCTCTGCTGGATGGTTATCAGAAACGGATATGTGGCTAATTCATCCCTTTTGAACCCAGTAACATGGAGACCAAATGTAGTGCCCAAACCACTGAACAGCTGAAATCAACAGACTATGCATGAAACAGGGGACCTATCATTGCTTGTGCTGCTTGTAGACACTAAGCACTGGGGGAGCGCCACATGGTATTCTATCAGCCAAATGGGATGACAAGGATGCAGGCGCAGCACTCAGAATTTAAACGACAATCATTAATAATTGAACAGATGAGAAAGCACCAACATGTGCTATACTGGCCATATTAACAGCCAGGTTAATGTAACAGAATAAATTGTTATTCTTGCAGGAGTGTCTGAATGTTTCAGGTCAGTCAAATCGCAATGGCATTGCATCATTATCAGGCAATAACTGCAAAACTGTAGTTTGCTGTGCTGGGAGAATGCTCCATGTATACTTTTATATGTCAAATGATGTTTTTTTAAATCAGCTTTGGAAGTGTACTTTTGGGCTGCTTTGATTTGCTGGTTGAACAGCAATGTTGCCCGAGACAGGGATAGATTGTCTGTCACACAACTGGGGAAGATGAAATTCTTTTTTGTTACTGACATGATGTTCATTTTTTTTTAAAAAAAGGTATTTTATCCCCTTCTCCTTTATGGATCTCCCTGCACCAAATGAAGCCCAAAAAAGACAGGCGGATTAGCTTCCCAGAGGCTGCTCTGATATTGCTCTGCGATGCTACCATCAGCCTTAACAGTAAAATGCAAGGAACTGGATACAGTTCTCTGAGCATTTTCTTTCACCTCTGGGATTTCACCTCAGGTCCCCTGTTTCATGCAAAGCCTTCATCCAGTTCAGACCAGAGGAACAAAGATCTACATCTCTGCAAGCTGCATGTAAAATGAGTTGGGCAGTTTCAACCTTATCAACTGATTTTTCCCTTCAATTCTCCTGCTCTATCTGTAGGAATGGGCCTGACCTACGCATTTTCTCTTTGAGCACAATGTGGAGCTGTGTATTGACGCTTTGAAACCTATGCAATGGCTTCATCTGTGATTTTAGCTGTTAAATACTCCTTAAATGCAATACATCAGCAAATTGCAAATCTATAGGGAGTTAAAGAAAATTTAAGCACACAAAAATATGTAGCACAAAACTCTAACAAGTAAAATGTACTTACATATTACATGCATTCATTACTGGACAAGTCTCTGCTGTGCAGAACTCAGAGATCGCACTGTACTGCAGGTTTATATGATTGAAGAATGTCATCGCTATCAAAACAAAAATAATTAGGAGTTACAATCTAAATTAATTCTTGTAATAACAATGCTCTGCTCTATTTTCTTCCTCTCAATGACAGCTCTCAGAACTTAAAAAAAGCATCTATTGATATAAAGAATATTGGTACCTGGGAGTCACTTACACACTAGAATATAATCAAAAGGTTCTGCTGGCTTTTAGATCTCTCTATTTCTCCACGTCATGCACTATTCCATATCAGACAGTAATCTGCTCCAATGACTCTGTTCAGGAACTTTCAATGTTTGACAGACCAGTATCCGATGCTTCCCCCCTCTGTTTTCCCTTCCTCCATGTGGAGAAGTATCTTGCCTCCAATTTACTATGCTCCCCCCACCCCCTCACCCCATTCCCCAACAGATTACCTGCTTTAAATAACTGACTACGTATAATACTAGTCAGAAAGCCTGATTCCTCCTCTCCATCAGATGTCAGTATCTCAATTTCAAAAAAAAATTCTTTCCTAAACCTCTTCCCATAAAAAACCATTCTCTTCCTCCTAGAATATGGTTTATGGGCACCAATACCCCTCAGTACATCATCCTATGCATGAGCCTGGAACGCCTGCAGACTATTCAACTGTGCAGGGAATCACAGCTTACTCAAATATTGTCCTCTCCCAAAGTCCAGCAGGGATCACTGGTGAGCTGAATTCCCTCAGCCTAATGCAAAGATGCTGAGATCAACAACTGGTAAATCTACCACTAACCAGGCTGACATCAGCTAATTCTGTACATCCTAGGAATCAGACCTGGCACCTACAGGTCTGAATGGCTCAGTGCCACGCCATACAGTGTATTTATACCCAGTAAGCCATCCAAGGAGCACAAGATCAACTGTTGTACACAGGCCAGAAAAATATTAATGTAAAGGTGTTCAGAGTCCAGAGAGATTTACGATGCCACTGACAACTCAGTGAATACAGTCTACAGAACCTATTGGAAATTAATTTGAATTATTATGTTGCAGTCAAGAGAGAAGCACAACAAGTCTTTAATGGGAGTGTTCACAATGGTACAAAGCAACAGAATGGGAAATCAATACAGCATTTTAATGGCTTCATTGCCTGAAGGAGGGAGCTGGAGAGTTTCCAGTTCAGTTCTTGATTAGTGTCCCATCATTGAAGAAAGAATGCATTTACCAGAACAGATTACACAAGAAACCGGTTATACTTTTACCGAGTCCTCCAGTGACTCTCAGTCAAGGCCACTGACTTTTGGTTTACGTAAAGCAAAAGTATAACCATAGGATGCGATGTCCAAAATATCTGCAACACCCACTTTAATAGGATTAACAGAAGCAAAATATGCCTCATTCAATCACCATAAACCAGCACCCGGCTCATGACAAGTGTGTATGGGTTACAAATGAGAAAGGAAAGAAAGATATTGCTTGCGAAAAAGAAAACAAAAGTGAAAGGGGGAAAATAAAAAAAACTTCTATAAATACGCAGCAGGCCAGTCAGCATCTAAAAAAGAGCGGCGGTTGTGTTTGATGGAGATCTCCCATCAGACGTGACTGAATGTGGTACTTCCAAAACACTAACCTGTCTTTTTCCTTACAGATGCAGACAGACATGCTATATATTATGAGCATTTCTGTTTGCATTTTTTGATTTCTATTATTGTATTTCATTTTAACATCATGACAAAGAGGAGACCCACAAGAAGTACGGAAGAACAATTTGCTGGGATGTCATTTTCTTACTGTTTAACACCTGCAATGTTTTTGGACACAGCAGAAACAGCAAATGATGGTATATGTTTGCAGGGTAAAAATTGGGTTAAAAGTACTTTACAGCAACAGGTGTCACTGCTTGGATTAGCTGGTTACACCCTTGCCAGAGACAGAACGGTATGGGCTCAAGCCCAACTCCTGCAGATAATCTAGGCAGACACTTTGGTGCAGTACTGAGGAAGGGCTACAATGTTAGAGATGCCAACTTTCAGCTGAGACATTTAGGTAAGACCCAATTCACCTAGTTCAAGTGGGCATTAAAGACCTCACAGCAGTGTTCAAAGAACAGCAGGGTGTGTCCTGGATAACCGTATGCACACCACCAAAACAAAATAAATGGCTAATCATTGCTTTGCTACTTAAGGGATCTTGCTATGCACAAGAAGGGTCACTGACCCGAAACGTTACTCTGCTTCTCTTTCCACAGATGCTGCCAGACCTGCTGAGTGATTCCAGCATTTCTTGTTTTTGTTTCAGATTTCCAGCATCCGCAGTATTTTGCTTTTATATTATTGCTATGCACAATATGTTTGCTACATTTGCCCATGTACCAGAGACTAAAAATAAGTAATTGTAGTTGAAAAGTAACTTACTCTATGGAAAACACTTTGGACATTTTGGAAAGATGTGAAAAGTCTTGAGTTTTATTGTACAAATACTGATAAATGATTTCAGTCCCATCCCCTCCCTGTCTGAATCTTTTCCATATCTCTTTATTTTACCAAATACTATCAGTAATTCTTTCAACCTTTTTGTACGCCTAAGCTACAAACACATCACAAAGTGAGATTGTTAACTACTACTGAAGGCATTTAATCTATACTTATTTTCCCTCTTTCCTTTACAGCTTTCTATATCAAGCATCACATTCTGAACAAAAAAAAACCTAACTGACATTCTCCCTGGCCTTTGCAAATGACCTTCCTTAGGAGGACCACTGGGCCATATGTAACAGCAGCCTACAAGATGACTGGCTCACCCAATGCACGCCTATCTCCCCTTCCCCACAGGAAGTGGCTAGCCTTTGCCTGGACAAACCTAGGAAATCACTGAATGGAAAATTGGAGGAGAATAAACTCCACACCCTACCAAACATTATCCCAAATGGTGCCACCATTGTATTCTCTTGCTGGAAATCTTTGACCTATTGTGAAGTTTACTCACTGTTATTGGCCAACCATTCATTCTGGTCAATTTCCCTGGGCAAGCTCACAAGCATGGGCAAATCAGCATCAGACACTCGGGCTGAGGTGTACTCTGCCTCTAGATACAACTTCTTCTCCTCAGTCGAAGGCAGCTTATCATCTGGCTTTGACTTTGCAGTCTTCCTGAGGGAGACAAAGATAAATGATAAATAAAACCAGAAATAAGTTGCAAGTACAGTTGCATAAAACATGCTCCTTTTAATTGTAGGTATAAGTCAGTGGTGTTCTCTATTATCCTAGTCTACCACCATTCGTACATTCACTCAGTTTAACACCATAAGCAGTGCAACTGCACAACCTCATTAATAGTGTAAATAAGAAGCCACCAGCAGTGGTACAAGAGTTTGCTGGTTAGGTCAGTACGACATCCAACAGGACTCCAATTAATTTCCTATTATACCATGACATACTATAATGTTTATCAAACACTGGAACACTATTAGTATCTCTCACTCTTAGACAGGATACAAGAAAAAGACTGGATTCTCTCCTGCGTGCCCCCATCTTCTGCCCTTCCTTTCCCCTTCAAAACAATTTACCTATGCTCCTCAGCTTACATTCCCATGTTCCTTCCAAGCTGCATAATGAACCATCTTAAAATACAGTTATCCTCCCCTCCGCATCTTCAACGTGTTGAAATCGAGACTGGTCACTCCATCTCTTACACTAACTCATTCTTTTTCAGCTTCTCAAAACTGTGGAACTGCCTCCCTCTGTCTTTCCAATTTCCTACTATCTACTGGCTTTTAAAGACAATTGCGGCATCACATAAAGCATCAGCTTTACTCCATCTTTCTTTTCACTCCTTTGAATCTTGTCGGTATCCAACTCGAGGGGCTCTAGAATCTAGAACTCTAGAATCTCAATAGCAAAAGACTTGATTTTTTCCACAAATGGTTTACAAAGCTGGTGCACCATTTGATTCTCTCGTCACCAGAGAGAATACTTTTCTGCAAACTTGGTCATGGCCACAGTGTCTTTCATTTGGATATGCTTCTCCATTTTATTGTAATTTTCTTGATCTCACTGTTTCCATCCTCCAAGTTCAGCTAAGTTAACCTAGGGGTTGCCAAGCTTCCAGGACTGGCCTACAGTCTCCAAGAATTAAAGATTAATCTCCAGGACACTGCTGTGAGCAAACCCAGGGAAATTAAAAAAAAAAAATCATAGGGGCAATAAAATTAGGTTTAAAAAATGTATTGTTTATTAGTAATAAAAATGTGAGATGGTGAAAAAGGCTGTTACACTCAAAAACCATCTAATCGGGTAATGAAGAGTCTATTTGCCGCACTGTGGGCGGCACAGTGGCGCAGTGGTTAGCACCGCAGCCTCACAGCTCCAGCGACCCGGGTTCAATTCTGGGTACTGCCTGTGTGGAGTTTGCAAGTTCTCCCTGTGTCTGCGTGGGGGTTTCCTCCGGTGCTCCAGTTTCCTCCCACAGCCAAAAGACTTGCAGGTTGACAGGTAAATTGGCCATTATAAATTGCCCCTAGTATACGTAGGTGGTAGGGGAATATCGGGACAGGTGGGGATGTGGTAGGAATATGGGATTAGTGTAGGATTAGTATAAATGGGTGGTTAATGGTCGGCACAGACTCGGTGGGCCAAAGGGCCTGTTTCAGTGCTGTATCTCTAAAATCTAAAAAATCTAAAAAGAAATCTAAAATCTACTTGCTTTCCGTTTGAGAAGGTTATGTGCCGCGAGTACGGGCGTGTGGGGTGGCCAATGATAGGAATGTAGGACAGGGCAGTTGGAGCTGGCAGATCATGTGATGACACCTCCAGGAACATGTCCAATAGAGCTGGCAACCACTGCCTTATCCAGTCCCCTTTTGTAGCCACTTTCCCCCTACGATTATTAGTTCCCTCTATCGTAGTTAGTTCCTCCTCAACCGTCTCTCCATTACAATAATCCATTCCTGATGTGAGATTACACATAAACAGAAGCAAACTTTCCATACAACCAAAATGACCCATGTCAGACATGTTACATGCACAGCATTCCAACTCCAAAAAAAACAAATACAGAAGCAGAAAATATCTAATTCTGAAAACTATGCATTTTTTTTTTACACAATATAAAAATAAATAAGGGATCATGTGAAAACAATGTTGTTGAAATTGAGAGTTCAGTGTTTGAAGCCAAATCTTTGTTTTCCATGGTGCCGTGCACTGGCGCTCCCTGAAGCAAAAGCACAAAAATGCACTTTAAAGCAAAACGGACAAACTCCGGCTGTTCTGTTCACTTCGTTGCACAAGGTCGCTATAGCAGCATAAGCAGGAGTCTTTTCCACTCTGCCACTCAGGAAATAACGTGGCGGGGTTGGGAGAAGACGGAAATCAAAAGCGCAGGTTTACAAAACAAATTAAAATTTACTTTTAAGACTCTTACATCAACTGCTTTTTGAGCAAAACTGAAAATGCCACAATGTCAGAGGCAAAACATCTAATACACTTCCACCCAATAGGGTCAAATGCAATCTTCATAAAACAGCAACAAATGACACCCAAACAGGAAGGGGTATCAATAAGCATATACCAAGTAGTTACGAAAACCAATAAAACAATTAGCAAGGAAAAGAGCGAAACAATGAAATCTCTATAAAAAAAAATCTGTTCTCAAAATCCCTTCAGGTACCAATTTGATTTGCCAGTTACATCATTAATATTATTCTATTCGCACTAAAAACACACACAAAGTTACATCATTAATATTATTCTATCAGTCTATCAGCTCTCAGCTACCCTGAATGGAGGGTCATCCAGGTATTTACTAGTGTCACCCTGTAAAGTACTTGAATGGTTTCTAATTCCCAGAGTGCACGCATTACTGTTCTTATTCAGAGTCTAATGACCATCAGCCCACTGTAGAGCTGTGGGGTAGGGGAGGTGGGGGGGCGGGGGGAAAAGAGGTGGGCAGAGGGGAGCAGTGGAGGGGAGAAAACGTGCCAGAACATTTCTTTTTCACATCTAGCAGGACTGCACATTCACAGAATCCCATTGCCACTCCAGGTGATGGAGAAAGACTGACAGAACTAAACCCAGGGAAACAATTATGGGCTTGTAATCAAGAAGATCAACACGATCCAGGAAAAAGCAATCTGCTTGATTGGTACCCCATTCACCATCTTAAAAAATCCACTTCTTCCATTACTGGCATACCATGGCTGCAGCGTCCATTGCAGCAAGTCGCCAAGGCCTCCACTACCTTAAGGAACATAGAACACAGAACAGTACAGCACAGTACAGGCCCTTCGGCCGACAATGTTGTGCCGAACCTTTAACCTACTCTAAGATCAAACTAACTACCTACACTTCATTCTACTATCATCCATGCACCTATCCAAGAGTCGCTTAAATGTCCCTAATGTATCTGCTTCTACTACCACCGCTGGCAGCGCATTCCACGCACCCACCACTCTCTGTGTAAAGAACCTACCTCTGACATCTCCCCGAAACCTTCCTCCAATCACCCTAAAATTATGCCCCCTGGTGATAGCCCTTTCCACCCTGGGAAAAAGTCTCTGGCTATCCACTCTATCTATGCCTCTCATCATCTTGTACCCCTCTATCAAGTCACCTCTCATCTTTCTTCGCTCCAATGAGAAAAGCCCTAGCTTCCTCAATCTTTCTTCGTAAGACTTGCCCTCCAGTCCAGGCAGCATCCTGGTAAATCTCCTCTGCACCCTCTCTAAAGCTTCCACATCCTTCCCATAATGAGGCGACCAGAACTGAACACAATATTCCAAGTGTGGTCAAACCAGGGCCTTATTGAGCTGCAGCATAACCTCGCAGCTGTTAAACTCAATCCCCCTGTTAATGAAAGCCAACACACCATACGCCTTCTTAACAACCCTATCAACTTGGGTGGCAACTTTGAGCAATCTATGGACGTGGACCCCAAGATCCCTCTGTTCCTCCACACTACCAAGAATCCTGTCTTTAAGCCTGTATTCGGCATTCAAATTCAACCTTCCAAAATGAATCACTTCACACTTTTCCAGGTTGAACTCCATCTGCCACTTCTCAGCCCAGCTCTGCATCCTGTCAATGTCCCGTTGCAACCTACAACAGCCTTCCACACTATCCACAACTCCAGCAACCTTCGTGTCATCGGCAAACTTGCTAACCCAGCCTTCCACTTCCTCATAGGCTGCAAGTGCCTGAGAATCCATAACCTAAAGTTCCCCTCCAAGTCACACACCATCCTGACTGGACATATATTTGCTGTTTCTTCATTTGTCACTGGGTCAAAATCCTGGAACTCCCTACCTAACAGCACAGCCTTCACCACATGGACTATATTGGTTAAAGAAGGCAACTCACTACCTTCCCAAGGGAAACTAATGATGGGCAATAAATGTCAGCCTTGCTCATATCTCAAGGTTTTAAAAAAAAATCTTTGATAGGTAACTGGGTATACACAATGGCTTAAAATAAATAATAGGAACAGATGACGTTTTATACAGGACGAACCAACTTTTGCTTCTAGCCTAGGCTCCAGCCTCAGCCCTAGGACTCTGCTCGTCCCAATTCCAAGAAAATAGGAAACCATACCCATTTCATCAATTTCAGTTCAGGTCTCACACACTTCTCCATCCATACTTCAACTCATGTTTTGTCCTACTTCTCATTCCTGGCTCAGTGTTGTATTTCTCACCTGGCTGCTCAGTTCCCTTTGCTCCATTTCCCATTCAACTGCAATGCTCCCTGATCTGTAACCCTGACTCTCTGTGAGCAACACAACAGGAGTTTTTCCTTTAAAGTGAGGTAGCAATTAAAATTTGATGACTAGGTTTGACAACTTGAATATCCGGAGCCATTTCTATTATCTCTCCACTCCTGAATGACAAATCCCTTTAATTGTCAGTTATTGCTTTTTCCTATGCGGTCATCTTCTCCAGAAACACACTGATGTCATGTGAAAAAATATATACTTTTTGAGAATAAAATGCTAAATTGAGTTAAAGAGGACAAAAAAAAAGAGGGAAAAAATGAGGAAAGATTAAAAAAAGGACAACAGAGAAAAGAGGAAAAAAAAGGAAAAGAGGGCGAACAAGTGTGTATGCAAGCATGAGCAAAAGTGAATAAAGACAAAGAGACAGATACCTAGAGCAAATTGTTTTCACCTCGCTAACACAAGAGAGTGTGCAGATTTCCCCGGGGCTGTTGCTGCTGTACGAGTTCAGACTTGCTGCATTCCACGATTAATCATCGCTGTTTGACTCACAGCCCCTCTTTTGTCTACTCCACTGCTTGCTTACTATCAGTTACGAGACAGCACCTGGTCCAAACCTGCCTCACCAGCCAATAACTGCCTCGGGCAAAGGGATTTATTGACTACCCAGAGGGTTAGGGAATTTTGTAGGAATCGCAAGAAGAGCTGGAGATCAAACCTTTTGCATCTTACAAAGGTCTCCACCTTGAGGGAATTTGGTTGGTTTAATATAAAAGAATTAATCCTTTTATGTTTTTACAAGTTCATATTTCAAACCATTTGTCACTGAAATTTGCAATTGCAAGGCACTGTTCCGGAGATGGGACAGTAAACCCTCCCAGTAACTTGTTAGAACGTGGAGATATGCACAACAATATCTTTTAAATTAATTTTCTTTTACTCATCTCCTTTGAAGGTGATGACTTGTCATGGGATATGGTTCCATAGGCTCCATGTACCTAACCCAGTGGCCATTCTTAACGGGAACCTAAACAGTGAGGATCGGCAAGCTATTTAACTGCAGGGTGCAGAATGTTATCGGGATAATTTCTTGGCACAATACGTTCTGGAGCCAGAGAACAGGCTATACTAGACCTGGCATTGTGCAATGAAATAGGAATAATTAATGACCTCATAGTTAAGGTGTCCCTAGGTAGTAGCAACCATAATATGATTGAATTTTACCTTCAGTTTGAGGGAGAGAAGAGTGGGTGCAAGGGCAATTATGAGGGCATAAAAGCAGAGCTAGATAAAGTAAACTAGCAAATCAGGTTAAGGAATAGGTCAATAGAGATGCAGTGGAAGACATTTAAGGGGATATTTCAGAATACACAGAATAGATACATTTCAACGAGAAAGAAAAATTCCAAGGGTGGGACCCACCATCCGTGGTAAACTAAAACAGTTAAAGATAGTATCAAACTTAAAGAAAAAGCCTATAATTGCGCAAAGATGGGAGGAAGGTCAGAAGACTGGACAGAATATAAAAAACAGTAAAGTAGACAAAGAAAATTAATAAGGAAGGTAATTAGAGTACGAGAGAAAGCTAGCTAGAAATATAAAGAGGGATAGTAAGAGTTTCTATTGTTAAAAAAGAAAAGTTAACAATGTGTCTGGGGAATTAATAATGGATAAGAAGGAGATGGCAGATGAACGGAACAGATATTTTGCATCGGTCTTCACTATTGAGGATACAAGTAACATCCCTGTATTAGCTGTGAGCCAGGAAATGAAAGGGCGGGAGGAAGTCAAGAAAATTTAAATCGCCAGGGAAGTGGTACTGAACAAATTGTTGGAGCTGTGGGCTGACAAGTCCCCGGGTCCTGATGGACTTCATCCTAGGGTGTTAAAAGAAGCAGCTAATGAGATAGTTGATGCATTCATTGTAATTTTCCAAAATTCCCTAGATTTGGGGGAAGATTGGAAAATAGCAAATGTAACTCCTTTATTCAAAAAGCGAGGGAGGCAGAAAGCAGGAAACTACAGGCCAGTTAGCTTAACATCTGTCAAAGGGAAAATGTTACAGCAGGGTATCTAGAATAATTCAAGGTAATCAGGCAGAGCCAACATGGTTTTGTGAAAGGGAAATCATGTTAAACCAATTTATTGGAGTTTTTTGAGGGAGTAACATGTGCTGTGGATAAAGGAGAACCGGTGGATGTACTGTACTTAGATTTCCAGAAGGCATTTGCTAAGGTGCCATATCAAAGGTTATTGCAGAAAATTAAAGCTCATGGTGTAGGTGGTAACATATTGGCATGGATAGAAGATTGGCTAGCTAACAGGAAATAGAGAGTGAGCATAATGGGTCATTTTCTGGTTGGCAAGATGTAACGAGTGGTGTGCCACAGGGATCTGTGCTGGGGCCTCAACTTTTTACAATTTATATAAGTGACTTAGATGAAGGGATCAAAGGTATGGTTGCCAAATTTGTTAATGACACAAAGATAGGTAGGAAAGTAAGTTGTGAAGAGGACATAACGAGGCTACAAAGGGATATAGATAGGTTAAGTGAGTGGGCAAGGACCTGGCAAATGGAGTATAATGTGGGACAGTGGGAAATTGTCCACTTATCTAAATGGTGAGATGCAGAGCGTTCTGGGTGTCCTAGTGCATGAATTGCAAAAGGTTAGTATGCGGATACAGCACGTAATTAGGAAAGATAATAGAATGTTATCGTTTATCGCGAGGGGAATTGAATGCAAAAGTAGGGAGGTTATGCTTCAGCTATACAGGGCATTGATGAGACCACATCTGGAGCACTGTGTACAGTACTGGTCTCCTTATTTAAGGAAGGATGTAAATGCATTGGAGGCAGTACAGAGAAGGTTTACTAGATTAATATCTGGAATGGGTAGGCTTTCTTACGAGGAAAGATTGGACAGGCTAGGCCAGTATCAGCTGGAGTTTAGAATAGTAAGAGGCAACTTGATTGAAACATAAAAGATCCTGAGGGGTCTTGACAGGGTGGATGTGGAAAGGATATTTCCCCTTGTGGCAAAATCTAGAACTAGGGGTCACTGTTTAAAAATTAGGGGTTGCTTATTTAAGACAGAGATGAGGAGAAATTTTTTCTCTCAGGCGGTCGTGAGTCTTTGGAATTCTCTTCCTCAGAAGGCGGTGGAAGCAGAGTCTTTGAATATTTTTAAGGCAGAGGTAGATAGATTCTTCATAAGCAAAGGGGTGGAAGGTTATCGGGGATAGGTGGAAATGTGGAGTAATCAGTTCAGCCTTGAATATTATTGAATGGCGGTGTAGGCTCGAAGGGCCATGTGGCCTACTCCTGCTCCTAATTCGTATGTTCATATATAGGGGAGTGGGGGGGTAGGGGTTGTGGGGGGGGGGAGGGGAGGCTTCACTGTGAGACTCTGTCTTGTTACCAGGCCTTTCTAGATAATGATAAGGGGTAGGAACCCTGGCAGATTTTTCTCTTGACTCAGAATGTTGAGGGAGATAATTGTAACCCCACCACAAATGAGATCAGCCATCTGAAAAGACGGGGATCGAATTATAAAGCATGTCTGAAGAGCAGATTGACACTGGTGTTAAAATAACGCAAGAGGGAACAAGATGAGAAGTCGTATGAGAGCATTAATTCTAAATTCTATCCTATGCCGAGTCTTACACTTTGCTTACTTCAGCGATTCTGAAGATTACACAGAAGTACATGTATGCCTCTGGACCATTTTAAAGCATCGAGACATAAATTTTTTTTAAAATGCAGTATCTGGCAAACTAGTTGGTCCTCGAGGCGGCCAACATCCCCAGTTTATACACCCTACTGAGTCAGCGGCGCTTGAGATGGCTTGGCCATGTGAGCCGCATGGAAGATGGCAGGATCCCCAAGGACACATTGTACAGCGAGCTCGCCACTGGTATCAGACCCACCAGCCGTCCATGTCTCCGCTTTAAAGACGTCTGCAAACGCGACATGAAGTCCTGTGACATTGATCACAAGTCGTGGGAGTCAGTTGCCAGCGATCGCCAGAGCTGGCGGGCAGCCATAAAGGCGGGGCTAAAGTGTGGCGAGTCGAAGAGACTTAGCAGTTGGCAGGAAAAAAGACAGAGGCGCAAGGAGAGAGCCAACTGTGTAACAGCCCCGACAAACAATCTTATCTGCAGCACCTGTGGAAGAGTCTGTCACTCTAGTATTGGCCTTTATAGCCACTCCAGGCGCTGCTCCACAAACCACTGACCACCTCCAGGTGCTTACCCATCGTCTCCCGAGACAAGGAGGCCAAAGAAGAAGTTGGTGCTGTACACAAAACAGTCCAGTCGAAAGGGATAATTGCGTGCATTGAGGATACCAGATGTGGTCACCAGCTCACAGCTAGTTTCCCTCATTATGTCATCAGAAATCACTGGTAAACAAACAACTCAGCAAGTAGCTGAACTATATCGGCCAGAGATGCCACAGTCTACACTGAGTTAATTGATTTCAGTTAGGATGACGATAGAGACATTACAATTAGCCTCAGTACCGCTGGGCTAGGAAGGGGAGAATTAACCAGGGTTGCTGCTTCTGATTACTGTCCAGTAACTCTGTGCTGAAGGTAAGTCTATATGGACAGGATGGCCCACTCCAAGTCCAGGACCAAAAATGGGCTGATGATCACCAGGCCCACTAAATGTTCAGGGCAAGTTGCTGGCAGATGCCGCACTTCTACAGGCAGCTCACCCTAGGGGAAAAATCAATTTTGGGCCGTCTGGATATGTTCTGAAATGGGCTGGCGCGGCAACAGCTGGGACAGTTGGTGATCGCAAGAACTATGGACATAAGAAATAGAAGCAGGAGTAGGCCATACGGTTTCTTGAGCCTGTTCCACCATTCAATAAGATCATGGCTGATCTTCTATATCAACTCCACATTCCCACCCTATCCCCATATCCCTTTGATTCCCTTACTGCCCAAGAACTTATCAATCTCTATCTTCAATATACTCAACGACTGAGCATCCACAGCCTTCTGGAGTAGAAAATTCCAAAAATTCACAACCCTCTGAGTGAAGAAATTTCTTGCCATTGCAGTCATAACTGGCCTGCATCCTGAGACTATGATCCCTAGTCCTAGACTCTTCAGGCAGGGGAAACAGTCACTCAGCATCTACCCTGTCAAGCACTTAGAATTTTATATGTTTCAAGGAGATCACCTCTCATTCTTCTAAACTTCAAAGAAAACAGGCTCATTTTAGACAACCCAACTGGCTCCGAAGAAAATGCTTTTACGTTAATTGGTTTTTAAATTAAAACGGACCTTTAGTTGGCAGCCGTAGGAGCACCTAAAAATGGACCCACAAATTTAGCAGTGGAATCAGCACCTGTGCAGATCAGGCACTGGCCATCCCATAGCTAAAAAGATACGCTTTGTGCTGGTTTTATGCCTGAAAGATGGATTCAACACACATTTTCTATTCCCAAGTGGCTGCAGCTAGAAAATATTTCAGTAGAGGAAAAGAGGGAAGAAAATTAGTGAAGAAATTAAAAGTCACAAATAAACTACCAGAAGAAAGGGTGAAGAATAGGGAGTTTTGTAACTGTTTTTAAAAAATAGTTTCCAATGGGTTCGAGAACATACAAGCTAGGCTGGCTGCAGCATGTTAGGTGGCAACACTGCATTTGAGGAAGGAGGCTGACATAAATTAGTTTGAGTAGTTTCTCAAAATATCTGGAACGTAAGAGGTAGATATTCCAGTTTGTGTCATCCTTTATAAGTTAAATATAGGTAAATTACGGCCTGTCGTCACTAGGATTTCATTAAAGCATAACAGGGTGTGTGAAATATTCACAATATGCCCTCTTCAACTGTGGAAACGTAACCAATTATAGATTCAGTCAATTCAAATGCAGGCTGTGGGTGGAGAGAGTATTTGAGCTGTATAACACTAGGGTGTCATACTGGTGATTATGGATGTTGGGAACAATCTAAGATGAGAATATCACAGAAGAAGCACATTACACAACGTATATTGCATTTTCCTATATGTTAAATAAGACTGGTAATACGGAGTAAAATTTGAAAATGGAGGGTGGTTTAATCTGTTGTTTTGGACATTTGTTCTTTGCCTCTGGCAGATGTCATAGCAGACAGGATCCTATAACTTCAAATAAAAGTTAGTATTGTATCATGCGATTTGAAATATATTCATTTTGGGATTTATATACTCCACATTTTATTGGGTTAACAGCCCATATGAAATACATTATACAGATGTAACACACTGGAGGGGATTAGTCTATGTTGTAAAGCTGGTGAATGCATTGAAGCACAAACAGAATCCCTCCAAAATTTTCAAGTATTCAAGCTGGCATTACAATTTTTCTTTACCACCATCATTATCATCTTAGGAGGAACAAAATCTGGATGGCTAAGCTGCTTTAAACCAATAGATGATTAGGAAATTGATCCTGGCAAGTTATGGTGAAGGAAGTAAATACCAGACAACACGAATGAACAATAAGAAAGGAAATCACGTGGAACTTTTCAGCCAACAGATAATGGCATTATTGAATAAGTTACCAGGGAAGGTCATTGCAGTAGATAACATAGACAGTTAGATAAGTTCTGGAAAGCAAAGGGACAGACAGATATAGTGAGATTGCAGGTAGATGGGATTGATCACTGAAAAAATGATAGGCTTATTGGGCCCAATGGTTTTCCCATTTCTTATGTAAGGCCTTATTCGGCCAGTTTAACTGAGTTATCCAACAGGAAAAGAGAGTTTTGCAGAATAGTTTTAGAATAAAAGAGACGTGTCTATCAAGTAAGAAATTACTTTCAGCAATACGACAAGGTATGTGACCTGCACTTAGCAACTTCTTTTAAAAAGTGTGTACAGTATCATTTAATAAAAATCTTGTTAAAATGTTACTTACACATAGCAACATGCTCATAGATTTGCCAAAGTTGTTCACTATCTTTTCCCCACCCTTTGTAAACCTGTAATTTTACTAAAATAATTCATGTCTTTGAGCAGAGCAACAAAACACAGGATAGTATACTCTGGAAACACAGACTCTGGTCAATGTCATGCACTTTACAAACTAATATTCAATATCATACAGCATACAATGGAGTATTGGCAGCAGAAAGGAAGTACTGTGTACAATATGAAACAGTATACAAATATCCCGTTAAAAACTATTTGGCATACTTCAAAAAGTGCCAATTAATAGTCATTTTTCCAGATGTTCCAACACTCAGTTAGTGACTATGGAGAATAGCTGAGCCATACAAACCAAGAAGGTCTCAGGTTCCACTGCAAGTCTGAGTTGATATCAGCCAGGATAGCAGTGTGGATCCTACAGCTGGATCCCAGCAATTCTGGTCTAGGAACAGGATAGCTGGCTAAGGCTTCCATTCCTCGTCCCTATCCATTGACCACCCCCACTTGCCGAAAAGTCTAGTAATTGGACATTAGGATAGAATGAGGCTAAGCTGCAATGCCCTGCATAGTTAAAAAGCATGACTACACTTGCTGTCTAGGCTCATAAATGAAGAGTGGCTTAATGTCCATGGGATCTATATTCTTACAAGAATTTCTGTTTTCAGGAGACCAGGGAAAACTGGACTGGTAAAAGAAAAATGCTCAAATAATCTTTGTGTGTCAAACGGCCACAAATCCAGTCACTAACTGAAGCTGTGAACCTACAGACATAACGCTGAACATTTTATTATTATTTTAAACAGTGTTGTCCCCTCCACTCTTGATGTCCTGACCACCTTTCAGTATTTGCCCAAGTGGCCACTACTTGCGTTATTCTTGAAAGTGACTGTCAGAAAACTATTCAGCCCAATTTAGTCTTTAGCTGACATCCTTGCACATACATACACCTTTAGTGTTGATCAGGAACAAGCACCCCAGACGATTTCTCCCACCCAGGTAAAATAACTTGTTTTTTTAAAAAAAACAAACTTTACTCAGATGGCTGAAAGACGACTATGAAATGCTCAGTGAGACGGTGCACTCACCTGGTGTCAGCATTACTGCATCAGCGAGCACATTCTGCATACCTAAAAGACGTGGTCTTGTTGTTTGGGCTGTCCTGATAGTTAACCATTTCAAAATACCCACCAGCAAACACACCTCAGACCATTTAACCACTTCTTCCAGCATTACACAAATTTTCAAACTGCATTTTCAACAGATTATCCCCAAATTGCAAGTTTTATTCAGCATGTTACAGTTAAATGGCCAGAAATGAAATGGACTATCTCCACCCCCTCATTATACTTCCCTTTTGCTGAAGTAGTTTAAAAAAAAACTGAGAACACAAATAATTTATACATCAAATGACTGAGATTTCAAGGTTAGGAGACTGTAATACAGAGATATTGAGGCATGAGTGGGGGGGGGGGGGGGGGGTGTTGTTGGGGTAGAAATTTGGATCGCCAAAGATCTGCGGTCCGATTCAAAGTTCGCAACATCGTGCGCTTGCCCTTTCCAACTCGGCTCTACACTCCCCGGAACAATGCCTTCGTTTCGATTTTACTTTCTTACCTTTTCTTGTAGCCAAGTGCCTTCCCTACAGCCTGTAGGACCATCCTGCACTGCTCCAGGGCCCCCCTGTTATTTCACTCAACCGCCAGACTGGAGGAAATTGAGACAAACCCAAAAAAAAACCCCCACACCGCACAATAGCATGCGTAAAGTGTTTCCCCCCCACTCTGTAACACAGCAAGCTCAAGCCACTCTGCAAACTAGTTTGACTGCATTTGATGTGCTTATAGGACTGGCTCCCCGGGCTCGCTACAAAGAGAGCCAATCGGAAGACAAGCTGTTGCTGCTGCCACGACAACACAAAGCAAAGACCTTAGGGAGCGTCTGTAAGTTGAACCCAACACAAAGGAGTGATCCTAATCTCCATAGGGTCTCTCTGCAAAGAAAGTGAACCAATATAGTAGTAACAATTGTGTCAGAGACACACTCCTCTCTCCGGTTACAAAATTGAGTGCTGCCACCTAACTTTTTTTTTTAAACATACTGGTACCAATACAAGAGAACAAAAACTGCACTTAAACCAATATACTTTAATGTTGCGCTAAACACTTGTGTGTTAGTTCATCTGCTCAAATTGCTTGCACCACGACAAAGAGCAATAGGTTTCTCCCGCCAGCACTTCATCCTATACAACTCAAAATAATCTCCAATTTGGAAGGGAAGAGATTGCACTGTTGGGTGTTAAAACACCTACACTATGGCTGTGTGAAAATTTAACACGTTGTTATGCTTTACTGAAACTCGAGTGATGAGACTAAAACCAGGACACAAAACCTGCAAGAACCAATTTGATGTAACTCAAATAATAATCTACTGTGAGTCAACAAATCTTCACCATGCTGCAGGATTTCTCCTCCAAAGCGAGACAACCAAGATGGAGGGTGGAGGGGGGCGGTCACTCTTGGAAGTTATGCAAGGCCGGAACTATGTGAGATGTTTGGAAATTATTCTTTTCCCAGAGAATACTGGGCCTGTGGAACAGATTGCTGACTCGCAGAGTTTCTGACGTGGGTAGAGATCACCTCATACATCCTGTAATGTTATCTTGAATTAGCTTGGATTGCTTAAAAGGGCTGGAGAAATTTTCAGTTCCCTCTCTTCCCTAATTGGCCTGGATTTTTAATCTGTTTTTCTCCTAGCTCTCCCAGGTGATTCTATGGCTCTGGAAAGGATAGTGAGAACTGTATGGGACAGGCTGGATGGACCATTAAGTCTTTGCTTATCTGTAATCTTTCCATATGTAAATATGATGTTCAACTCATTTTTGAGACAACTGGGGATTCAATACACTCTCCTCAGGTGAGAGAAGGCAAGGGAATGCTCTTAAGAGGCAGGACTTTCCAAACAAACATCCACAAACAAATGAAAAAGTATCTCTTCACTATGGCGTTATTGAATTTAAAACCCTCGCTGTACATAATGAAGCACTGCTCAAAGTAACCTCAAGGAAGTCACTATAATTGTAGCTCTATACAAAAGTGAGCTTAAATAAAATACTCAGGTTAGTTCTGATGAAAGGTCCCAGACCTGAAAAGTTAACTCTGTTTCTCTCTCCACAGATTCTGTCTGACCTGCTGAGTATTTCCAGCACTTTCTATTTTTATTTCATATTTCCAGCATCCGCAGTATTTTGCTTTTATTTATTAAAAACTCAGGTAATCATTTAGTCATTTTCTTTATCTTTGGTTGTAGCCATCACATTTACGAAGAAAAGAACAGGGAGAGAGAAAGAGCGTTCTGTTCGCTGTGTTTATCAATGATTTGGATACAGGCCCAGAGGGATCAGCATTGAAATTTGCAGAGGATACCAAAGTAAAAGAGGTATAGTTCATTCTTTAGAGGATCGGAGGAAGTGGAACGGAATATTGTTAAGAAGGAGAATTTTTTGTTTTAAACGGCAGCTGGAATCCATGCCTGTAAATGCAAGGTGATGCATTTTGCTTAAAAGAAACAGTAATTATATTCTTAACAGAAGTATGCTCGGTGCTGTGGAAGGGCAGAAGAATGGGGATACAGATTTACAGGACAGTAAAAGCAGCAAAGGCTGTAAAAAAAAACTAATGGAATTCTAGACCTCATCACAAGAGGGATAGGATATAAAAGCCAAAAATTAATGATCCGCCCACATGAAATCTTAACAAGACCCCAGTTAAAGTACTGTATGCAGTATTAGACTCCACACTTATAATTAAGGACATGGAGGCTTTATAGAGGGTACGACACAGATTCACTTGGATCCCAGCCTGTATGAATATGTACAAAAATGAAGACGGATGTGAAAAATTGGGGTTTATTCTGTTAGAACAATTCAGATTATGGGGCGAATTTAAAGTATTTAAAAATAAAAATGTGTTGGTAGAGGCAGACTATTTCCAGTAGTTTAAGAGTCATAAACTTAAGATTAAATGCATGAAATTTAAAACAGAGAGCAAGAGAAAGAGTTTGATATCTGTATGATGTTGGAAGTGGGGCCGGTTGCTTTTGGAATGAATTAAACAACAAGGATATTAGGAGGACAAAGTGACTAATGCTGAAGTGATGAGCAGCGGTCTGCGCATAGACAATATGAGTGAGAGAAGATTGTAATAGGCAGGTCTTGTATGACACACGGCTTAAATTCAGTGTATTTAAAGAATGGAATGACTAGACAAGATGATATGGAAAGCTAATGTCAAGGCGGTGAAACTTTATACAACAAGATCTGAGAGTAAGGATTCCAGCAGGCAAGCAGCTGAAGAAACGTGCAGAGGTCCACAAGATGGCGAAGTCTTGACACAACTATCTGGTAATGACGACTGATTGTTCAGCCAACACAATATAGTAGATTCAGTTTGCACTAGCGTTCATACAAGAATGAATGCCAGCTTCCATCCATACATATGCAGAGTAGTTTGTACCAATATTTTTTATTTTCTAAGGGACGGTTAACATACTACTCTTCTCTTCCATGGCTATCTAACAAGACTTTCCTGTTGCTTTTAACAGGTCAGAATTTTCTAAAAAAATAGAACGCCCTGAACTTTATCAGATAATGTTTGATATCCCAGCCAAAACAAACAATTTTGCACGAGACTAGATCCTCGATTACAGACTGAAAACTTCAAACCTAACAATGATTGAACAGCTCTGGGCATGTCAGGGCTTCAGACAAACATGCCAACAGACAACAAAAAAAAAGTGGGAAGCCTTGAAGGGCTTGGACATTTTTCTGAATTCTCTGAAAGACATTGCTTGTCAGACAGCATTTTTTAAAAAAAAAACAGAATCAAAAAACATAAAGAGCTGCAGTACTTTTGGTAGGATGGGTCATGGAAAGTGATTGAAAATCAGATACAAGCCAAAAGTCTTTTTTTTAAAAAAAAAAGCTAACTTTAATTAATTCTCATCTCAGATCACCTCTGGCCCCAGCAGAGAGCTTTTTTCTCTCCTCTTCGATGAAAACAGCATTCCAGACAAGTGTACATTTATGTTGTTGTGGGAGTCTGCTCATTTGGGAAGCATCGGCAAAGAGCAACTTAATTGCACCTCGTGTGGGGAGATCAGATGTGGGGAAGCTGAGACCAGGCAAGTGGGAGCACTCCAAGTTAACTTCCTTCCAATTGTGGAAAACAACATGCACAAGGTTGTAACAGGAATCTTTTTAAATCTGATTTTTCATTTACTTGAGCCTGCTATTCAAAGCACTATTTCATTTTCTCCTCGAGCCACATCTCAAAAGGCATAGGCAGGAACTGATGTTTTAGCTTTCCGTGACCCAATGCTCTGGACAAACTAACCCACCAAAACTATAATGCTGCCCATGTGACTTTTGCATTAACAGCGAGGTTTCCTCAACGATACCATCAGTGACTTTTAATATAGAAAAGGTAAACACTAAAAGGATTCTAAAATTAACCATTATTTTTTGTAACTTTTTAAAATAGAATCGTGGTGAGGTTGTGCCTTTAGAATCCAACTTTGTTGTGAACATGGATCGGAGAAAGTAGTTCAACCACTAGGGAATGTCTCCAGCTACGACAGCTGACATTAGCAGCATTTTTCTCCAGAATTTCAGCCTTTCCTCTGCTGAAGATGATAACCCTTGCTGGGGTGAGATAGTTCAGGCACTGGCAGTGCTCTGCTACCTCATTCAAGTGGCCATTTTTGATGCAAAGCTTGACAGTGAGTTTTAGCAGGTCAGTTGAATATGGGAGACATCACAGCCACGCCCAATCTCGTTGTCAGCTGACCTCCACACATGCCCCTTCCGCAAGAGTCACTTGAGTAGTTGATGAGGAGATGTGAGTGAGTTACCCCTTCTCAGCCCGGTGATGCTGAGATTGATCGTAGCTGCCCTAGCTGTGCCCCAATTAAGGAACAACTTGAAGCATCTTTACATATCTGACATGGTAACAACCAAGCACAGTATTACTACAAGTACCAGGAGTAAAGGAAGACACGCCATTCAGTTTGTGTACAAGGACACTGTTGGCAGGATTAAGGGATAACATTAGTTGCAAGACTGCTTTAAATTTGAAATGTTGGGGCGGAAGGGGTAGAAAATAATTAATACTAGTATACATGTACTAAAAATCTCAATAAACGAACATTAGCTCTTCAGAGTTAACTCCTCCTACATCTGTAAACCTACTGCAGCCTGCATAAAGTGTTTTCCTATGGGCATTGTGGTGGAACTCCAATACAGTGCACTGCAGACTGGTGACATTAGCAGGCACCCTTCCCCGAATTTTTCCAGGTGAATTCTGTCCAGCTGTGTCACTAGGCGAGCCACCGAATCCTGGCTTCAATCAGTACCACAATTACACTGGGAGTGTGTAAGGTGGTTTTTGCACAGGGAAAGCAGGTGAGTGATTTTGAGCCAAATTCATAATTTCATAATGGTTAGTCACAAAGAATTGTCAGAGGCCACCTGCCAGCTCAGCTGGAGACTGACATGGGGCACTAGAGACCTAAAGAGAGAAAGAGAGATAGCACTTAAAAACTTAAATGCATTCAATCCTACCTAAGCCACATATTCCCCATTTTTCCTAAAGCTACAGATTAGTCTTGGCAGAAAACAGTCTCTTAATGGATTACACAGCAGATGTAACCTGCAGTATAATCTGTCGAGAGAGTGTATTTTACAGCCATATACAAAAAGTGGTGGCAACATCATGCAGTAATTACGTGACGATTGGTGGCAAATGTGATCCAGGACATTATGACATAAATCACAGTGTGGTCCAGACCTGAGTCACTCAGTGTTCATCTAACTCTAATGTTTGATGTGGTTTAAGCAGGTTAGAAGATACAGTAACAGCGCTACAAAAGAATGCTCAATCAGAAAAATGCCATTCATTCTGTTGAAGGCCAATATTAAGAGCAGCATCAGAACAAAGGTGAGATGGCGCAGTGGTTAGCACCGCAGCCTCACAGCTCCAGCCACCCGGGCTCGGTTCTGGGTACTGCCTGTGTGGAGTTTGCAAGTTCTCCCTGTGGCCGCGTGGTTTTTTGTCGGATGCTCTGGTTTCCTCCCACAGCCAAAGACTTGCAGGCTGATAGGTAAATTGCCCCTAGTGTAGGTAGGTGGTAGGAGAATTGAAGGAAGGTCGGGATGTGGTAGGGGACATGGGATTAATGTAGGATTAGTATAAATGGTTGGCACAGACTCGGTGGGCCGAAGGGCCTGTTTCAGTACTGTATCTCTCTATGACTATGACGTGCAAGAAAAATGGTCCAACGGCCTTTGTAAAAAGAAATACTTGAACATGCTGGAAATCGGAAATAAAAGAAAGAATTGCTAGAAATTCACAGCAGGTGGGAGATTAACGTTTCAGAGGTAGATCCTTCCCCAACATACACAACTTTCTGACAAGGGAGTCTCCACCTGAAACACAAATGTGCCTTTTCTCTTTTCAGTCACTGACAGACCTGCTGTGTATTTCCAGCATGGTTTTTTTTAATGAGGTTCTTGATGAATTATTTTGCTGTTACAGGAGGATGTCACTGGGGATGGGCCAGCAAAGAGGCAGTTACCAGCAAGAACTCATAGTACCAAGATTACCTTTTTCTTAACAGATTTAGAACATTAAGTTTTTTAGTAATCCCCCAGGTAGGGGGCAGCTTACAGTAAATGCTTAAACCAGATGTTCAGCCTAGGAGCTGGAAATTATCCATCCCGCTACAAACAGAACTGAATGCATGATGTACTGTATTTAGACGAGAAAGCTAACATTGTGAAATGGATTCAGACATAATCCTATCACTTCTTTGATAGAATAGTTTGAATGGCAGGATACACCAGAAGATTGCTGCATGAATTATAGATTTTACAAGAGGAATCGACAGCTTTCCCCATGGGATAGTGGGTAAAGACACTGCCTCTGTAGCATTGAGGCTCACAGGACAGCAGGTACCAGACTTGATTCTCCTCTGTGCTGAGTTAAGGTTCCTTTAATACTTGCTAAGGGTCTTTGGTGGAGCAGCACTCAGAGACCCATCATTTTTTGCACTGCAACTTTACCCAAAACTGCCACTATGTGGGGCACAGGGATTCAGCAGAGGTTGGCAAAGACAAAGAGCCTCTACGTGGCTGGTAGCACTGGCTGTGGCTTTCTGGATAAGTTGCAGTTTGTTGGGTGTGGAAGGGACAAGGTATAAAACAGAAAATGCTGGAAATACTCCGGTCAGGCAGTATCTATGGAGAGAGAAACAGAGTTAACATTTTAAGTCCGTGACTTTTTAATCAGAACTGGACTAGGTTTTGAGCAAGTGAAAAGGGGGAGGATGGGAAGAACAACAAAAAGGTCCGTGATAGGGTGGAGGCAGGAGAGATGAAATAACAAAAGTTTTCATGGTGGAAGGCCAAAGGGAGTGGTAATGGGACAAATAAAGAAACAAAAGATTTGTCTAGAGGAGATCTGAATGGCAGGATAGCTGCTGTCCAAACATAAATTAAAAGGAGATGAGAGAAATGAGAGGGGGAAAAAAATCAACGTGCAAAGAAACACTAAACTAAATGTGGGCAGAGGTTATGATCTAAAATTGTTAAACTCAATGTTGAGTCCAGAAGGCTGGCCAGAGGCCAGAAATTCTGATGAAAGGGGTGGGCGGGGGGGGCAGAATTTTATGCTCTCCCCCGCGGCGGTTTGGAGACATTGGAGGCAGGGAGGGTGGGTTCCCACTACCATCCTGCCTCAGCCAAAATTTAGTCCGGGGCAGGAAGGCCAATTGAGGCCCTTAAGTGGGCAATTAACGCCAATTAAGGGCCTTTTCCTGCCGCAGTTGCAATTAATTGTGCAGCGGGCAGTCCTGTCGCCTCCGGTAGGTGCTCCTCCAGCAACAGCCACCACCTCCGCGGTGGCACTGCAGCTCACGGCCTCTGGTCACATTGCCGCGGAACGCTCCATCCAGTTGGACCGTGCCATACCACCTATCCTTCGCGGAGCAGTTTCTGCGGGGAAACACCTTTGACCACCGATCCATCAGGCAGTGGTCTGCACAGAATGTCCTCAAGGCCCTATGGGTAAAGGAGACGGTGGATCCTGTTGGATGGTTCCCCGAGCAGACCGTCAAAGTCATTTGGCGGAATGCCTCATCACCAGAACTTTCAAACAAGCACCAAGATGTAGCTTGGCTGGTGGTGAGAAGAGCCCTCCCCGTCAGATCCTTCCTGCACGCCTGAAGTCTCACCCCCTCCGCACAATGCCCCCGCGGTGGCTGTGGTGGGGAAGAGACAGTTGCCCACCTCCTTCTGGAATGTGTCTTTGCAAAGCAGGTGTGGAAAGAGATGCAGTGGTTTTTGTCGAGGTTCATCCCAAGCAGCTCTGTAACACAGGAGTCTGTGCTCTACAGGCTGTTCCCAGGGACGCACACCGAGACAAACATCAACTGGTGCTGGAGGACTGTCAATTCGGTGAAAGACGCCCTTTGGTCTGCCCGAAACTTGCTGGTCTTCCAGCGCAAAGAGTTGTCCATCACCGAATGTTGCAGACTGGCACATTCCAAGGTCCACGACTACGTGCTGAGGGACGCACTAAAGCTTGGGGCAGCCGCAGCAAAGCATGATTGTATTGAAGGAAACTGATCTCCCTGGCACTGTTTGTATATTTTGACTTGGTGCTGTTTGAAACTGTTTGGTAATCAATTTTTTTTTTTAAACAGATTTTTATGAATAAAAAAAAAAGCTCACGGCCTCTGATTGGTTGGCAGCTATCCAAGGGCGGGACTTCCGGCTACAGGGTTCTTGATCCTGTGGAAGGTCCGCCGCTGTCTACTTAAGTGCCTTATAGATTCGGTGTGCCTTCTGGAGAAGATGCAATATGGGTATCTCGGCATCACTTTTTCCGGACGTCGAGATCCTCGCCGTCAGAATAAAATCCCAGCCATTAACACAGTTTCTCTCTCCACAGATGCTGCCAGACCTGCTGAGTATTTCCAGCATTTTCTGTTTTTATTTCAGATTTCCAGCAGCCAAAGTATTTGCTTTTGTAAAAACATTGGACAAATTGAGTTGAACAGTATTAAAGGCCTGGTGAGAGCCAGGGACTCTCAATCCCTAACACTGAAAGTGAGGGATCTAGCTCCACACTTTAATTCTAAACGGAGGTTCCAGTCAAGCAATGTCTTGATTTTGAATTTATCATCCTGGTTTTCAAATCCCTCTATGGCCTATCCCTCCCTATCTCTGTAATCTCCTCCAGCCCTACAACCCTCTGAGATATCTGCGCTCATCTAATTCTGGCCTCTTGAGCATCCCCGATTTTAATCACTCCACCATTGGTGGTATGCCCCAAATTCTGGAATACCCTCCCTAAGCTCATCAACCTGTCTACCTCACTTTCTTCCTTTAAGACACTCCTTAAAACCTACCTCTTTGACCAAGCCTTTGGTCATCTGACCTAATATCTCCTTATATGGATCTGTGTCATACTTGTTTTACAATGCTCCTGTGAAGCGCCTTGGGATGTTTTATTACGTTAAAGGCACTATATAAATATAAGTTGGTGTTGTTGTTGGTCCAGCTAAAGTTTGCAACATGCAGGGAAAAAAAAAGGTCATCGCTGCTACGGGAACAATAAAGTCATATTTATTACCAATTTAGCCGATGGCAAGAAAGCAGCACGTTTACATCAGCTGCACTCTATTTCAGCTAATCTGAACTGAACAGCAGTTGAGATGCTGCAATTGGAATTGTTTATGGACAGATTGCTAGGTAAAGAGTAAGATGGGAATTTTCTTTTGGAAGATGTCCGCAGGGATGGGTAAAAGGGTGGAGACGTTGTGAAAGCTGTAGATAAAACTGTGCTGTAAACTAAAAAAGAAAATGATCTCACTGAAACAAACTGCAATGCAACAAGCCTGAGCAGGCTCTGTAATTTAAAAAAAAATACAAGGCATTAACCCTGTGAATGCTGGAACAACAAAGAAAACCACGCTTTAAAAATAAAACATTTATTCAAAGACTACTATAGAATCAGACTTTTTCTGTACACTTTTCTAACTTCAAATCATAGGTCTATAATCTGGATTTTCTACAGAAGGCAGGAGGCACAGGTTACATAAACTAAAGTGTTAAAATTCTGTTGGTGGCTTTCTTTTCTTTCTTTTGGGCCTCCTTATCTCGAGAGACAATGGATACGCGCCTGGAGGTGGTCAGTGGTTTGTGAAGCAGCGCCTGGAGTGGCTATAAAGGCCAATTCTGGAGTGACAGGCTCTTCCACAGGTGCTGCAGAGAAATTTGTTTGTTGGGGCTGTTGCACAGTTGGCTCTCCCCTTGCGCCTCTGTCTTTTTTCCTGCCAACTACTAAGTCTCTTCGACTCGCCACAATTTAGCCCTGTCTTTATGGCTGCCCGCCAGCTCTGGTGAATGCTGGCAACTGACTCCCACGACTTGTGATCAATGTCACACGATTTCATGTCGCGTTTGCAGACGTCTTTATAACGGAGACATGGACGGCCGGTGGGTCTGATACCAGTGGCGAGCTCGCTGTACAATGTGTCTTTGGGGATCCTGCCATCTTCCATGCGGCTCACATGGCCAAGCCATCTCAAGCGCCGCTGACTCAGTAGTGTGTATAAGCTGGGGATGTTGGCCGCTTCAAGGACTTCTGTGTTGGAGATATAGTCCTGCCACCTGATGCCAAGTATTCTCCGAAGGCAGCGAAGATGGAATGAATTGAGACGTCGCTCTTGGCTGGCATACGTTGTCCAGGCCTCGCTGCCGTAGAGCAAGGTACTGAGGACACAGGCCTGATACACTCGGACTTTTGTGTTCCGTGTCAGTGCGCCATTTTCCCACACTCTCTTGGCCAGTCTGAACATAGCAGTGGAAGCCTTACCCATGCGCTTGTTGATTTCTGCATCTAGAGACAGGTTACTGGTGATAGTTGAGCCTAGGTAGGTGAACTCTTGAACCACTTCCAGAGCGTGGTCGCCAATATTGATGGATGGAGCATTTCTGACATCCTGCCCCATGATGTTCGTTTTCTTGAGGCTGATGGTTAGGCCAAATTCATTGCAGGCAGACGCAAACCTGTCGATGAGACTCTGCAGGCATTCTTCAGTGTGAGATGTTAAAGCAGCATCGTCAGCAAAGAGGAGTTCTCTGATGAGGACTTTCCGTACTTTGGACTTCGCTCTTAGACGGGCAAGGTTGAACAACCTGCCCCCTGATCTTGTGTGGAGGAAAATTCCTTCTTCAGAGGATTTGAACGCATGTGAAAGCAGCAGGGAGAAGAAAATCCCAAAAAGTGTGGGTGCGAGAACACAGCCCTGTTTCACACCACTCAGGATAGGAAAGGGCTCCCCTTAGATAAATGTTACCTGGACTCATCACTAAGAAAAAACTTTATTTTTAACCCAACAGCCAAACCTTCTCTCAAGGAATTCAACTTTTAATACGGAATATATAACATTATTTGATAATTTTCTGTCCCTTACCTGCCAAACATTTTGTTTCCTGTTGAGGAATAGTTTCTTGGGTGCTGTCATGCCACGGATACCAGTGTTACGACCAGGTGAGAAAGAGATCTGGGGTCCCTTTCAGCCTTCACCTGGTCTTACTGTAACAAGGTTTAATTTTAAACACACCGTGTTTTTTTAGCTCCTCCTTGGTAGATCCTTGTTCACCACTTTCCAATTATAAGGCAAAGAAACCAGCACAAACAGGCCTTCTCAGGTTTAAAGAAGAAAAGTTGAAATTTATTAAACTTAAACTCTAATTCGGTTATGGCCTACCGATACACAACGCGCCCACGCTAGCATGCATACGCGATACACACATGCACATAGAGACAGAAAAGAGAAGAAAAATAAAGTGGAAAGGTTTGAGTCAATATCTGAAGAGTTGTTGTTACGGTTCTTCGAGCTCACTGTAGAGTCCTTGATTGTAGATAGATCTTGCTTTTCATTGGGGCCCAGTATTCTTCTTAAACCTTGTTCGCTGTAGGAGACTTTTCTCTCTTGGGGTTCACGTGTCTTCAGAGGCTTGTGAGAAAGAGATGGGAGAAAACAGGAGAGCGATTTTCTCAGTCCAGGAGCAAACAGCTTTCTGCCCAAACTGTTTGTACAAATTCAAAAAACTCAAGTTGCCCAGCAGGTTATGTCCGTTTGTGTAATCGGCCATCTTAGCAGTCAACCTGGAATGCGAGCACCCCCACCTTCAATGCCTGGTGATCAAAAGTCCATTGTGGGTTGAATGTCAGGTAATGGCTGCTTTGTCCTTCCAAACACTGTCTGTTAATATGCAAGTGTCTTTTCCAGCCACAGCTGATCTGTTTAACAAGTCTTTTTCACTCCAGTAACAGTTTAAAATCAATGTTTATGACAAAATTAATGTGCCTCATTCTTGGCAGGTGGGGGCCTAACATGACACCAGTCTCGGTGGCCATTTTCACATGCGAATCTAGACAGTGTCCAACAGCAGGCTATTTGTGAAAGGGCAGAGGAAGGAGGGTGGGTAGAATCACAGCCAAGCCCAACCCTGTATTCATCCAACATCTACACAAATTATTGGAATTTATTCTGAGAGTCAGGATAAACTGGCACAGGTTAATCAAGGATAGTCAGCGCTGATTTGTTAAGGGAAGATATTATTTGACCAACTTGATCAAATTTTCTGAAGTACTAACAAGGAAGATAGATGAGTGTAGTGCAGTTGATGTGGTCTACATGGATTTTAGCAAGGCTTTTGACAAAGTCCCCACAGGCCAGGGCAGGAAAAATGCAGATATGAGGAAAGATTGGATAGAATGGGGTTGTTTTTCTTGGAACAGAGAAGACCAAGGGGAGATCTGATTGAAACGTGCAAAATTTTGAGGGGCCTGGATAGAATGGAGGTGAAGCATCCATTCACCTTAGCAGAGAGGTCTGTGACGAGGGGGCATAGATTTAAAGTGATTGGTAGAAAGATTAGAGGGGAGATGAGGAAAAGCTTTTTCACCCAGAGGGTGGTGGAGGTCTGGAACTCACTGCCTGAAAGGGTAGTTGAGGCAGAGACCCTCAACTCATTCACAGAATCACAGAATAATACAGTGCAGAAGAGGCCCTTCGGCAAATCGAGTCTGCACCGATGCATTAAAGACACCTGACCTGTCTACCTAATCCCATTTGCCAGCACTTGGCCCATAGCCTTGAATGTTATGACGTGCCAAGTGCTCATCCAGGTACTTTTTAAAGGATGTGAGGCAACCCGCCTCTACCACCCTCCCAGGCAGTGCATTCCAGACCGTCACCACCCTCTGGGTAAAAAATTTCTTCCTCAAATCCCCCTTAAACCTCCTGCCCCTCACCTTAAACTTGTGTCCCCTCATAACTGACCCTTCAACTAAGGGGAACAGCCGCTCCTTATCCACCCTGTTCATGCCCCTCATAATCTTGTACACTTCAATCAGGTCACCCTGCAGTCTTCTCTGCTCCAGTGAAAACAACCCAAGCCTATCCAACCTCTCTTCATAGCTTAAATGTTCCATCCCAGGCAACATCCTGGTGAATCGCCTCTGCACCCCCTCCAGTGCAATCACATCCTTCCTATAATGTGGCGACCAGAATTGCACACAGCTGTGGTCTTACCAAAGTTCTATACAACTCCAACATGACCTCCCTGCTTTTGTAATCTATACCTCGATTGATAAAGGCAAGTGTCCCATATGCCTTTTTTGCCACCCTATTAACCTGCCCTTCTGCCTTCAGAGATCTATGGACAAACACGCCAAGGTCCCTTTGTTCCTTGGAACTTCCCAGTGTCAGGCCATTCACTGAATACTTCATTCAAAAGGAGTCTGGATATGCACCTCAAGTGCTGCAACCCGCAGGGCTACGGACCAAATGCTGGAAGGTGGGATTAGAATAGGTGGATCGTTTTTCAGCCGGCACAGACACAATGAGCCAATTGGCCTCTTTCTGTGACTTAAACTTTCTATGATTCGACATGTACGTACATTCCAACAGGGGTCACTCGACAACAATCAGTAGGGTGAACCTTGGCTGGTTTCCCTTCCCAGCCCAGGTTACGAAGGAAACCTGTAGCTCACTAATTGCTGGCCCTGAAGAGATGAGCTAACCCTGTATAGATCATGGATCCAACTTAGGACTTTCTGGCGTGTATGACGTAGTACCACACCAGACGGCAGCTTGAAAAAGCTCATCTTGTTATAAACAAAAATGAATTTTTCTTCACTCAAGCTTCCACACCACGTATCATTCACCAGTTAGAGAACAGACAGGTGGCCTCTCTTTTTGAGCTGCCTGACTGGATGAAAATCAACCAATTAGGCCAATTCATCCTTTGAATATGCCTCTGGGAACAAGGGGAAGATGTAAAAGAACCCAGCTCAGCACCATCGTACAACTGAGATTAGGAGCTCACAAGCACAAATCCATGGCACAGTATGTTTTGCAGCATTACATACAGTACCATGACACCTTTTAGCAATCAGTTTTTTTTTTAATCGCTCTGTCCTTTCAAATCTGGGACCTGGATTCAAATCTAGCCCACCCTAATGATGGCCAACATTCTTCCTTGACTCAACATAATCAATTGTCAAATAATTGGCCATTAATTTCACTACTGTTTGTGGGATTTCGCTGTGTGCAAAATGACTGCTGCATTTTGCGTACATAAGCACTCCATCGCAAATAACTCACTAACTGTACAGAGCTTGGAATGTTTACAAGAGATGTGTTAAGACTATATAAATGCAAGACTTTCTTTTCTAGGGGAAATGAGTTTGGCCAGTCTCAACTCAAGTTCTAACAGGCACAAAACTGTCTCCAATTTCAAACTAACCAGCAATATCATTCAGAAAGGTCAGAACATTGGCTGGTGCTGGTGTTTACATTGATTTACATGGAACCTACAGCACAGAAACATGCCATTTTTTAATATAGTGTCTTCACATCTTCAGGACATCCCAAAGCACTTCACATAAGCTATTTTTGAAGTGTAAAGTTGCTAGATAGGCAGGTATGGCAGCCAATTTATGCACAACAAGGTTCCAAAGACAGTAAGGAGATAAATAACCAGTTAATCCATTTTCAGTGGTGTTGATTCAGAGATAAATTTTACCTATTACGCCGAAATAACTGCTGTGCTCTTTCAATCATGTTGTGGGATCCTTTACGTCCAGTTGAACAAGAAGATGAGGCCTCAGTTTAATGTCTCATCCAAAAGTCGGCACCTTCCAGCAATTGAGTACTCCCATAACCTAAATTACCTAAAGTCCTTGCAGTGAGCTTGAATACACAACCTGCAACTCAAAGCCGAGAGTGCTACCACTGGGTCAAGCTGGCACTCAGGTACTGCATTTGGTTACAAGCAAGTTTTGCATCTTGGTTTGGAAGTTTTTATAACTAAACTGCTCCATGCAAGACAGCTTCATAAGACAGGAAAAAGTGGATAGACAAATTTTTGGGGCGGGGAGGAACAGATAACTAGGTTCGTCTTCACTTTGGATATGATGTTATTTTGGCTAAACTAATGCTTAGTACCGTGGAGTGAAAAGACTCAAGTTTCTCCCCAACAGTTCCCCCTCTGATATTATTATCACAGAGGGAATGCAACGAAGGTTCACCAGACTTGTTCCCGGGATGGCGGGACTGTCCAATGAAGAGAGATTGGGGAAACTGGGCCTGTATTCCCTAGTGTTTCGAAGAATGATAGGTGATCTCATTGAAACCTACAAAATACTTAAAGGGATAAACAGGGTAGATACAGGTAAGATGTTTCCCCTGGTTGGGAAGTCTAGAACCAGGGGACACCATTTCAAAATAAGGGAGAAGTCACTTAGGACCGAGATGAGGAGAAATTTCTTTACTCAGAGGATTGTGAATCTTTGGAATTCTCGACCCAGAGGGCTGTGGAAGCTCAGTCATTGATTATGTTTAAAGCAGAGATTGACAGATTTCTAAATGCCAATGACAAAGGGATATGGGGATAGAGTGGGAAAAAGGCATTGATTGTATTGAATGGCAGAGCAGGCTCGATGGGCTGAATGGCCTACTCCTGTTCCTATGTCCCTAAGTAATAAGTTCCAGATTGTGGAAGGAATAAAAACTTGAAACGAAGGGAAAGGATGAAAGGTTACTCTGGGATCACATGCAGCTGCTAACAAGCAGCTTCAGTGTATTACTGGCAAAAGCTGGAATAATGCAGCCTTGTTTGAGGTCTCCACATAATGTTTTCTGGTTGAGATCTAAAGGAAGATGGGGAAAATTTTGTGAAAATTTCTACTCTCTGACAAATAAGGAACAAATGGTGAGGAGCTGACCGCAATTTGCTTCCTTCCAGTTGGCACATCAATGTTACTGAACTGCTAAGGTTCTGTCCCGCCACAGTCTGCCTGCTTCAATGGGTGCTTGGAGCTCAGGGTCATTGCCCGAAAGGTGGACTGATACACCGCACCAAACAACATGAAAAAAGGAAAGAAGGTACCAGCCCTTCGCTTTGCAAGCTGGAACGTCAGAACTATGTGTCCTGGCCTGTCGGAAGACCTTACACAAATCAACGATTCTCGGAAGACCGCCATCATTAACAACGAGCTCAGTAGATTCAATGTGGACATTGCAGCACTTCAGGAGACTCGCCTCCCCGCGAGTGGCTCTCTAGCAGAGCAAGACTACACCTTCTTCTGGCAGGGCAGGGATCCTGAAGAACCAAGACAGCATGGAGTGGGCTTTGCCATCAGAAACTCCTTGCTCAGCATGATAGAGCCTCCCTCAAATGGCTCGGAACGCATACTGTCCATCCGACTGCTCACCACCTCTGGTCCAGTACACCTACTCAGCATCTATGCTCCAACGCTCTGCTCCGCACCTGAAGCTAAAGACCAGTTCTATGAACAACTCCATAACATCATTAGCAGCATCCCCAACACCGAACACCTATTCCTGCTGGGGGACTTTAATGCCAGGGTTGGGGCCGACCATGACTCATGGCCCTCCTGCCTTGGGCGCTATGGCGTTGGAAGGATGAATGAGAACGGGCAGAGACTGCTTGAGTTGTGTACCTATCATAACCTCTGCATCACCAACTCGTTCTTTCACACTAAACCCTGTCACCAGGTTTCATGGAGGCACCCAAGATCACGTCGTTGGCACCAGCTAGACCTCATTGTCACAAGGCGAGCCACCTTAAACAGTGTTCAAATCACACGCAGCTTCCACAGTGCGGACTGCGACACCGACCACTCCCTGGTGTGCAGCAAGGTTAGACTCAGACCAAAGAAGTTGCATCATTCCAAGCAGAAGGGCCACCCGCGCATCAACACGAGCAGAATTTCTCACCCACAGCTGTTACAAAAATTTCTAAATTCACTTGTAACAGCCCTTCAAAACACTCCCACAGGGGATGCTGAGACCAAGTGGGCCCACATCAGAGACGCCATCTATGAGTCAGCTTTGACCACCTACGGCAAAAGTGCGAAGAGAAATGCAGACTGGTTTCAATCTCATAATGAAGAGCTGGAACCTGTCATAGCCGCTAAGCGCATTGCACTTTTGAACTACAAGAAAGCCCCCAGCGATTTAACATCCGCAGCACTTAAAGCAGCCAGAAGTACTGCACAAAGAACAGCTAGGCGTTGCGCAAACGACTACTGGCAACACCTATGCAGTCATATTCAGCTGGCCTCAGACACTGGAAACATCAGAGGAATGTATGATGGCATGAAGAGAGCTCTTGGGCCAACCATCAAGAAGATCACCCCCCTCAAATCTAAATCGGGGGACATAATCACTGACCAACGCAAACAGATGGACCGCTGGGTTGAGCACTACCTAGAACTGTACTCCAGGGAGAATGCTGTCACTGAGACTGCCCTCAATGCAGCCCAGCCTCTACCAGTCATGGATGAGCTGGACATACAGCCAACCAAATCGGAACTCAGTGATGCCATTGATTCCCTAGCCAGCGGAAAAGCCCCTGGGAAGGACAGCATTACCCCTGAAATAATCAAGAGTGCCAAGCCTGCTATACTCTCAGCACTACATGAACTGCTATGCCTGTGCTGGGACGAGGGAGCAGTACCCCAGGACATGCGCGATGCCAACATCATCACCCTCTATAAAAACAAAGGTGACCGCGGTGACTGCAACAACTACCGTGGAATCTCCCTGCTCAGCATAGTGGGGAAAGTCTTTGCTCGAGTCGCTCTGAACAGGCTCCAGAAGCTGGCCGAGCGCGTCTACCCTGAGGCACAGTGTGGCTTTCGTGCAGAGAGATCGACTATTGACATGCTGTTCTCCCTTCGTCAGATACAGGAGAAATGCCGTGAACAACAGATGCCCCTCTACATTGCTTTCATTGATCTCACCAAAGCCTTTGACCTCGTCAGCAGACGTGGTCTCTTCAGACTACTAGAAAAGATCGGATGTCCACCAAAGCTACTTAGTATCATCACCTCATTCCATGACAATATGAAAGGCACAATTCAACATGGTGGCTCCTCATCAGAGCCCTTTCCTATCCTGAGTGGTGTGAAACAGGGCTGTGTTCTCGCACCCACACTTTTTGGGATTTTCTTCTCCCTGCTGCTTTCACATGCGTTCAAATCCTCTGAAGAAGGAATTTTCCTCCACACAAGATCAGGGGGCAGGTTGTTCAACCTTGCCCGTCTAAGAGCGAAGTCCAAAGTACGGAAAGTCCTCATCAGAGAACTCCTCTTTGCTGACGATGCTGCTTTAACATCTCACACTGAAGAATGCCTGCAGAGTCTCATCGACAGGTTTGCGTCTGCCTGCAATGAATTTGGCCTAACCATCAGCCTCAAGAAAACGAACATCATGGGGCAGGATGTCAGAAATGCTCCATCCATCAATATTGGCGACCACGCTCTGGAAGTGGTTCAAGAGTTCACCTACCTAGGCTCAACTATCACCAGTAACCTGTCTCTAGATGCAGAAATCAACAAGCGCATGGGTAAGGCTTCCACTGCTATGTTCAGACTGGCCAAGAGAGTGTGGGAAAATGGCGCACTGACACGGAACACAAAAGTCCGAGTGTATCAGGCCTGTGTCCTCAGTACCTTGCTCTACGGCAGCGAGGCCTGGACAACGTACGCCAGCCAAGAGCGACGTCTCAATTCATTCCATCTTCGCTGCCTTCGGAGAATACTTGGCATCAGGTGGCAGGACTATATCTCCAACACAGAAGTCCTTGAAGCGGCCAACACCCCCAGCTTATACACACTACTGAGTCAGCGGCGCTTGAGATGGCTTGGCCATGTGAGCCGCATGGAAGATGGCAGGATCCCCAAAGACACATTGTACAGCGAGCTCGCCACTGGTATCAGACCCACCGGCCGTCCATGTCTCCGTTATAAAGACGTCTGCAAACGTGACATGAAATCGTGTGACATTGATCACAAGTCGTGGGAGTCAGTTGCCAGCATTCGCCAGAGCTGGCGGGCAGCCATAAAGACAGGGCTAAATTGTGGCGAGTCGAAGAGACTTAGTAGTTGGCAGGAAAAAAGACAGAGGCGCAAGGGGAGAGCCAACTGTGCAACAGCCCCAACAAACAAATTTCTCTGCAGCACCTGTGGAAGAGCCTGTCACTCCAGAATTGGCCTTTATAGCCACTCCAGGCGCTGCTTCACAAACCACTGACCACCTCCAGGCGCGTATCCATTGTCTCTCGAGATAAGGAGGCCCAAAAGAGCTACCTTAAAAATGAAAATGCTAGTTACTTAATCCCATGGACATCCTGTACTAAACAAGTTCAAATAGGTACTGACAAGTTTGTATAGAAAGAAAAGTAACTTGCATTTATATAGCATCTTCCACAATCTCAGGAAGACTCAAAGTGCTTTGCAGCCGATGAAGTACTTTTGAGGTGTAGTTGCTGTTGTAGGTTAGCGCAACAGCTAATTTGTATACATCAGAGATAAACGACCAGAACAATGGGAGAATTTGCCTGCTTTTCTTTCAATAGTGCCAGAGAATCTTTTATGCCCAGTGAGGGTGAATAGGATGCCTCATCTCATCCAAAAGGCATCGCCTCTAGACAGTACTGCATCAAACGAGAGACTTGCAGCAAGTACTGCGTAGGTTAAAAACAATTTAAATGTATTAGTTATACCATGGGCGATCTTTGTGTTTTGTGCTCATTGTGGAAACAGTGCCGAGAAACAGAATCACCTACCTCATGTAATAAATATCCACAGCAAGCACTCTCAGACAATGTTCAATCAAGGCAGGTTCGATGCCAAGTCAAACTATCTCTATATTTACCAATTAAGCTAAGAAGGCATAATATAGGTTACGAACATATGAATTAGAAGCAGGAGTAGGCCACTCGGCCCTTCGAGTCTGCTCCGTCATTCAATAAGTTCATGGCTGAACTGATTACTCCCCATTTCCACCTTCCCCCCCCACCCCTCCCGATAACCTTCCACCCACTTGCTTATGAAGAATCTATTTACCTCTGCCTTAAAAATATTCAAAGACTCCGCTTTCACTGCCTTTTGAGGAAGAGAATTCCAAAGACTCACGACTCTCTGAGAATAAATTTCTCCTCATCTCTGTCTTAAATGGGCGACCCCTTATTTTTAAACGGTGACCCCTAGTTCTAGATTCTCTCACAAAGGGAAACATCCTTTCTACATCCACTTGTCAAGACCCCTCAGGATCTTAGATGTTTCAATCAAGTCATCTCTTACTCTTCTAAACTCCAGCGGATACATGCCTAGCCTGTCCAGTCTTTCCTCGTAAGACAGCCTGCCCATTCCAGATATTAGTCTAGTAAACCTTCTCTGTACTGCCTCCAACACATTTACAACCTTCCTTAAATAAGGAGACCAGTACTGTACACAGTACTCCAGATGTGGTCTCACCAATGCCCTGTATAGCTGAAGCATAACCTCCCTACTTTTGTATTCAATTCCCCTCACGATAAACGATAACATTCTATTATCTTTCCTGAGTACGTGCTGTACCTGCATACTAACCTTTTGCAATTCATGCACTAGGACGCCAGAATGCTCTGCATCTCAGCGCTCTGCAATCTCTCACTATTTAGATAATATGCTTCTTTTTTATTCTTCCTGCCAAAGTGGACAATTTCCCACTGTCCCACATTAGCCAGGTCTTTGCCTACTCACTTAACCTAAGTAACCTTTGTAGCCTCCTTATGTCCTCTTCACAAGTTACTTTCCTATCTATCTTTGTGTCAACAGCAAACTTAGCAACCATACCTTCGGTCACTTCATCTAAGTTGCTTATATAAATTGTAACAGGTTAAGGCCGCAGCACATCCCTGTGGCACACCACTCGTTACATCTTGCCAACCAGAAAATGGCCCATTTATGCCTACTGTTTCCCGTCAGCTAGCCAATCTTCTATCCATGCCAATATGTTACCACCTACACCATGAACTTCTATCTTCTGCAATAACCTTTGATATGGGACCTAATCAAATGCTTTCTGGAAATCCAAGTACAATACATCCACCAGTTCCCCTTTATCCACAGCACATGTAACTCCCTCAAAGAACTCCAGTAAATTAGTTAACATGATTTCCCTTTCACAAAACCATGTTGACTATGCCCGATTACCTTGAATTTTTCTAAATGCCCTGCTATAACGTCTTTAATAATAGCTTCTAACATTTTCCCTAAGACAGATGTCAAGGTAACTGGCCTCTAGTTTCCTGCTTTCTATCTTCCTCCCTTTTTGAATCAAGGAGTTACATTTGCTATTTTCCAATTTAACAGAACCTTCCCCGAATCCAGGGAATTTTGCAAAATTAAAACTAACGCATCAACTATCTCACCAGCAACATCCTAGTAAATCTCCTCTGCACCCTTTCCAAAGCTTCCACATCCTTCCTATAATGCGGTGGCCAGAACTGCACGCAATACTCCAGGTGCGGCCTCACCAGAGTTTTGTACAGCTGCAGCATGACCTCGTGGCTCCGAAACTCGATCCCCCTACTAATAAAAGCTAACACACCATATGCCTTCTTAACAGCCCTATTAACCTGGGTAGCAACTTTCAGGGATTTATGTACCTGGACACCAAGATCTCTCTGTTCATCTACACTACCAAGAATCTTCCCATTAGCCCAGTACTCTGCATTCCTGTTACTCCTTCCAAAGTGAATCACCTCACACTTTTCCGCATTAAACTCCATTTGCCATCTCTCAGCCCAGCTCCGCAGCCTATCTATGTCCCTCTGTAACCTACAACATCCTTCGGCACTATCCACAACTCCACCGACCTTCGTGTCATCTGCAAATTTACTAACCCACCCTTCTACACCCTCTTCCAGGTCATTTATAAAAATGACAAACAGCAGTGGCCCCAAAACAGATCCTTGCGGTACACCACTAGTAACTAAACTCCAGGATGAACATTTGCCATCAACCACCACCCTCTGTCTTCTTTCAGCTAGCCAATTTCTGATCCAAAGCTCTAAATCACCTTCAACCCCATACTTCCGTATTTTCTGCAATAGCCTACCGTGGGGAACCTTATCAAACGCCTTACTGAAATCCATATACACCACATCCACTGCTTTACCCTCATCCACCTGTTTGGTCACCTTCTCGAAAAACTCAATAAGGTTTGTGAGGCACGACCTACCCTTCACAAAACCGTGCTGACTATCGCTAATGGACTTATTCTTTTCAAGATGATTATAAATCCTGTCTCTTATAACCTTTTCCAACATTTTACCCACAACCGAAGTAAGGCTCACAGGTCTATAATTACCAGGGCTGTCTCTACTCCCCTTCTTGAACAAGGGGACAACATTTGCTATCCTCCAGTCTTCCGGCACTATTCCTGTCGACAATGACGACATAAAGGTCAAGGACAAAGGCTCTGCAATCTCCTCCTTCTCTTTCATTTCCTAACTTACAGCTAATACTGGGATGTTACTTGTATCCTCAACAGTGCAGACCGATGCTGTGTATCTGTTCAGTTCACCTGCCTTCTCCGTATTATCCATTATTAATTCCCCAGACTCACTTTCTAGAGGACCAACGCTCACTTTAACTCTTTTCTTTTTAAAATATCTATAGAAACTCTTTCTCTCGTACTCTAATTTTGCCTTCCTTATCAATCGTTTATTCATTCTTTGCTGTTTTTTATATTGTGTCCAATCTTCTGACCTGCCTCCCATCTTTGCGCAATTATAGGCTTTTTCTTTAAGTTTGATACTATCTTTAACTGTTTTAGTTAACCACGGATGGCGGGTCCCACCCTTGGAATTTTTCTTTCTCGTTGAAATGTATCTATTCTGTGTATTCTGAAATATCCCCTTAAATGTCTTCCACTGCATCTCTATTGACCCATTCCTTAACCTGATTTGCCAGTTCACTTTAGCTAGCTCTGCTTTCATGCCCTCATAATTGCCCTTATTTAAGTTTAAAATACTAGTCTTGGACCCACTCTTCTCTCCCTCAAACTGAATGTAAATTTATGATCGCTGCAACCTAGGGGCGCCTTAACTATGAGGTCATTAATTAATCCTATCTCGTCGCACAATTCCAGGTCTTTGATAGCCTGCTCTCAGGTTGGCTCCAAATTGTACTGTTCCAAGAAATTATCCCGAAAACATTCTATGTACTCCTCATCTAGGCTACCTCTGCCCATCTGAGTTTTCCAGTCTATATGTAAGTTAAAATCCCCAATAATTATCGCTGTACCTTTCTGACAAGCTGCCTTTATTTCTTCCTTTATACCCATCCTACAGTGTGGTTAATGTTGGGTGGCCTATAGACCACTCCCACAAATGAGTTCTTGCCTTTATGATTTCTCATCTCTACCCAAACTACTTCTACGTTCTGATCTCCTGAACTTAGGTTATCCCTCTCTATTGCACTAATACCATCATTAATTAACAAAGCTACCCCTCCACCTTTTCCTAGTTTCCTGTCCTTCCTAAATGCCATATACCCTTCAATATCAGGTCCCAATCTATGTTGTCCTGCAGCCATGTCTCTGTAATGGGTATCAGATCGTACTTATTTATTTCTATTTGCGCTCAGTTCATCTGTTTTGTTTCAAATGCTACATGCATTCAGATGCAGAGCCTTTAGTTTTGTCCTTTTATTATTTTTGTAATCTCTAGTCTTATCTGTTGATTTACTCTTAGATTTGTATGCTCTGTCCCTTCATGTCACAGTCTGTTTATCATTTCCCATATTATCCTTTCTCTCTTGCCTTGTCTCTACTCCTTGATTTTCCATATCTTCACAAATTTGATCCCTTGTCCCCACTATTCAAGTTTAAAACCCTCTCTGCTTCCCTAATTATGTGGTTTGCTGGAACACTGCCAGCACAGTTCAGGTGTAGACTGTCGCAACGGTACAGCCACCACTTTCCCCAGTACTGGTGCCAGTGCCCCATGAACCGGAACTCACTTCTACCACACCAGTCTTTGAGCCACGCATTAATTTCTCTAATCTTATTTGCACTATGCCAATTTGCACTTGGCTCAGGTAATAATCCAGAGATTATTACGTCTGAGGTTCTGCTTCTTAATTTGGCACCTAGTTCCTCATACTGACTATACAGAACCTCTTTCCTTGTCCTGTCTATGTCGTTGGTACCTACATGGACTATGACGATTAGATTCTCCCCCTCCCACTGTAAGTTCCTCTCCAGCCCAGAACAGATGTCCAGAACCCTGGCACCGGGCAGGCAACAGTCATCTGGACTCTCGCTCTTTGCTGCAGAGAACAGTGTCAATCCCCCTATCTATACTTCCCCTACTACCACTACATTCCGTTTTTCTCCCTCCACTTGATGGCTTTTTGAACCATGGCGCCATGATCATCCACCCTGCAGCCCCCACTCTCATCCAAACAAGCTGGAAAAAACCTCAAACCTGTTGGACAATCACAAAGGCTGAGGCTCCTGCATTCCTGCCCTCTGGGTCCCCTTACCTGCCGCAGCCACGCTCTCCTGTCCCTGACCACTGACCAAATCAGAAGACCCTATCCTAAGGGGTGTGACTGCCTCCTGGTACAAAATGTCCAGGTAACGTTCCCCCTCCCTGATGTGTCACAGTGCCAGGAGCTTGGACTCCAGTTCAATGACTCTGAGCCGAAGCTCTTTGAGCCACAAACACTTACTGCAGACGTGGTTGCCCCGGATCACACTGACATCCAGGAGCTCCCACATGCTGCAGCCATGACACATCACCTGTCCTGCCATCCTTAATGTGTTTTAATTAACTACTTAATAAAATATATATAAAAAAGGAAAATAAAATAAATAATTGAATAGTTCCTTTACTATTTTAAATGTTAGGATTAGAATGGACCTTAATCACTTACCAGATACTCACCAAACAGGTAGCTTCTTCCCAACCAATCACCTACCTGCTTGCCTTTGATGTTTGATGTTACGTTTCATTTAAATTAAATTAAAAGCTTACCTGTATAGTCACCCTGGCGGCTCTCTGTTTCCCTGCTCTCACTGTAGATTGTGACGTCACTCTGATGTCACTCTTCGATTTTTTTTTTCCCTGCTTCACTCCTGCTGCTCCTCGCTCTCTCTCCACTCCCGCCGTGCGCCTCTCTCTCTCTCGCTCGGTCTCTATCTCCGGTCTCCGACTCTGGGTTTTTGGCATGCTTTTTAAACCTCCGCTTCCACCGTGCTCCTCTCTCTCGCTGTCTCCGGTCTCCGAATCTGGGCTTTTGGCGCGCTTTTTAAACCTCGGCTCCCGCCGTACTCCTCTCTCTCTCTCACTCTGTCTCTGATTAGATATGAGTTAAGTTCACTCCAAACTGCCCTAGTAGAAACAGCATACCCCAATAACAGCATAAATATCTCCGGTGGTGTAGTTACATTCAGGCAATAGTACTGAAGATCTGTGCTCCAGAATTTGCCGCGTCCCTAATCAAGCTGTTCCAGTACAGCTACAACGCTGGCATCTACCCGACAATATGGAAAATTACCCAGGCATGTCCTGTACACAAAAAGCAGGATAAATCCAACCTGGCCAATTACCACTCCATCAGTCTACTCTCGAACTTCAGCAAAGTGATGGAAAGTGTCGTCGACGATGCTTTCAAGCGGCACCTGCTCAGCAATAACCTGCTGAGTGACGCTCAGTTGGGGTTCCGCCTGGGCCACTCAGCTCCTGACCTCATTACAGCCTTTGTTCAAAAATGGACAAAAGAGCTGAACTCCAGAAGAATGGGGAGAGTGAATGCCCTTGACAACAAGGCAGCACTTGACCGAGTATGGCATCAAGGAGCCCTAGCAAAACTGGAGTCAATGGGAATCGGGGGAAAACATTCTGCTGATTGGAGTCATACCTAGTGCAAAGGAAGATGGTTGTGGTTGTTGGAGGTCAATAATTCAGCTCCAGGACATCACTGCAGGAGTTCCTCAGGGTAGTGTCCTAGCCCCAACCATCTTCAGCTGCTTCATCAATGACCTTCCTTCAATCATAAGGTCAGAAGTGGGGATGTTCGCTGATGATTGCACAACGTTCAGCACCATTCGCGACTCCTCAGGCACTGAAGCAGTCCGTGTAGAAATGCAACAAGACCTGGACAATATCCATGCTTGGGCTAATAAGTAGCAAGTAACATGCACACCACACAAGTTCCAGGCAATGACTATCTTCAACAAAAGAGAATCTAACCATCTCCTCTTAACATTCGATGGCATTATGATCGCTGAATCCACCACTATCAATATTCTGGGGGCTTACCATTGACCAGAAGCTGAACTGGAGTAGTCATATAAATACCGTGGCTACAAGAGCAGGTCAGAAGCTAGGAATTCTGTGGCGAGTAACTCACCTCCTGACTCCCCAAAGCCTGTCCACCATCTACAAGGCACAAGTCAGGAGTGTGATGGAATACTCTCCAATTGCCTGGATGGGTGCAGCTCCAACATTCAAGAAGCTCAACACCATCCAGGACAAAGCAGCCCGCTTGATTGACATCCCATCCACAAATATTCACTCCCACCACCACCGATGCACAGTGGCAGCAGTGTGTACCATCTACAAGATGCACTGCAGCAATACACCAAGGTAAAGGCCGGCTAGGGTCTGCAAATTAAACCTGACCCGAGCCCGACAGAACCGCACCCGACCCAAGCCCTTTCATTTTTTCCCACGCCCGACCCGACTATCAGTTAACCTAGCTTCCGTTTTTCACTTTGTTGCTTATCTGCACAAGCTTTAAAAAACTGTAACTGAACAACCTTTCAAGTCCAAAAAGTACATTAACATTGGAGCCACATACCAGAGGTGGTGATAGAGTGTGTCCGACCTGGCCCACCCGACACGAGCCCGAATGCCGGACCTGGAAGAGCGACCCGACCCGAACGTAACACGTTATCGGGTCCCGTCGGGTAGCCATGCTCTACACCAAGACTCCTTCGACAGCACCTTTCAAACCCATGACCTCTACCACCTACAAGGACAAGGGCAGCAGTTGCACAGGAACACCACCACCTGCAGGTTCCCCTCTAAGCCACACACCATCCAGACCTGGAACTAGATCGCTGTTCCTTCACTGTCATTGGGTCAAAAGCCTGGAACTCCCTTCCTAACAGCACTGTGGGTGTACCTACCCCACGTGGACTGCAGTGGCTCAAGAGGTGGCTCACCACCACCTTCTCGAGGGTAATTAGGGATGGGCAATAAATGCTGTCCTAGCCAATGGCGCCCACATCCCATGAATGAATAAAAAAAAGTCAGCTTTTGTGTTCCAATGATAACCATAAACTACTCAAATCTTCTCTTATATAAGAGCAAAATACTGTGGATTCTAGAAATCTGAAATAAAAACAGAAAGCACTGGAAAAACTCAGCAGGTCTGGCAGCATCTGTGGCGAGAGAAGCAGAGTTAACGTTTCAGGTCAGTGGCCTTTCATCAACTGGCAAAGGCTAGAAATGTAATAGATTTTAAACAACTAAAGTTGGGGTGGGGGGGGGGGAAAGAGAACAAAAGGGAAGATGTGTGATTGGACAGAGAGCCAGAGAGATTAACTGACAGGGTCATGGGACAAAGGCAAAGAGAGTGTGCTAATGGTGTGATGAAAGAAAAGCATTAGTGCAGAGGAAGTATTACTGACAAAATAATGAGCAGCACTAACCAAAAGCACAAACATTAAAAAAAAAGTAGGCAGGCACATGGAAAGAAAAAGATGGAACAAAATAAAATAAAATAAAAAAATGGGCCAGTCATGGTCTGAAATTATTGAACTCAATGTTCAGTCCAATAGGCTGTAGCGTGCCTAATTGGAAAATAAGGTGCTGTTCCTCGAGCTTGCGTTGATGTTCACTGGAACACTGCAGCAGGCCCAGGACAGAGATGTGGGCATGAGAGCAGGGGGATGTGTTGAAATGGCAAGCGACCGGAAGCTTGGGGTCCTGTTTTCAGAATGAGGTGGTGTTCTGCAAAGCGTCACCCAATCTGCATTTGGTCTCCCCAATGTAGTAAAGACCACATTGTGAGCAGCGAATAGAGTATGCAAAATTGAAAGTACAAGTAAATCACTGCTTTACCTGAAAGGAGGGTTTGGGGCCTTGGATAGTGAGGAGAGAGGAGGTAAAAGGGCAGGTATTACACCTCCTGCGATTGCATGGGAAGGTGCCGTGGGAAGGAGACGAGGTGCTGGGGTTAATGGAGGAGTGGACCAGGGAGTCCCCCTTAGTGAATCCTTGTCCACCGCTTTTCAATTATAAAATCCAGCACCAATAAGTTTTCTTAGGTTTAAAGAAGAAAAGTTGAAAGTTACTAAACTTGAACTTAAACTCCAATTCGGTTGACACCTATGGATACACGACGCGCCCACGCAAGCATGCATATGTGATACACACAAGCAAATAGAGACAGAAAAGAGAAGAAAAATAAAGTGGAAAAGTTTGAGGCAATATCTGAAGAGTTTTTGTTATGGTTCTTCGAGCTCACTGTAGAGTCCTTGATTGTAGATACAGATATAGAGAGATACAGCACTGAAACAGGCCCTTCAGCCCACTGAGTCTGTGCCAACCATCAACCACCCATTTATACTAATCCTACATTAATCCCATATTCCCTACCACATCCCCACCTTCCCTCAATTCTCCTACCACCTACCTACACTAGGGGCAATTTACAATGGCCAATTTACCTATCAACCTGCGAGTCTTTGGCTGTGGGAGGAAACCAGAGCACCTGGCGGAAACCCACGTGGTCACAGGGAGAGCTTGCAAACTCCGCACAGGCAGTACCCAGAACTGAACCTGGGTTGCTGGAGCTGTGAGGCTGCGGTACTAACCACTGTGACGCCCTAGTAGGTAGATCTTGTTTTTCGTTGGGGCCCAGTATTCTTCTTAAACTTTGTTTGCTGTTGGAGTCTTTTCTCTCATGGGGTTCATGTGTCTTCAGTGGATTCAGAGGCTTCTGAGAAAGAGATGGGAGCAGACAGGAGAGATCTTCTCAGTCCAGGAGCAAACAGACACTCTGAGTTCAAACTCTCAGTGACCGGTTCAGAAAACTCTGGAGCAGCCAGTTAGTCTATGGAATTCTCTTCTTACACACAATCCCTGGTGATCAAGGTCCATTGAGGGTTGAATGTGTCAGAGAATGGTCCTTTGTCCTTCCAGGCACTGTCAATATGCAAATGTCTTTTCCAGCCATGGCTAATCTGTTTAACAAGTCATTTTCTCGCTCCAGCAACAGTTTAAAACCAATGTTCATGACAAAATTAATGTGCCTCATTCTTGGCAGGTGGGGGCCTAGCATGACACACCCATAAACTTATATCTCCCATATAATGATTTTCTTTCTCCCACTTGGCCCTAAAACTACCCATAAACACCCAGTTGTTTTTTTTTTCTGCCTGCATCGTTCAGTAGTAAGCACACACAGGTTCTGATGAAGGGTTCTACCCAAAATGTTAACCTGTCTTTTTTCCCTCCTTTCAGATGCCCATGATGCATCCCCAGCATATTTTTCTTCAAAATTCTTGCAGCTGTAAACATGTGAAATCCTGATCAACACAGACAAGAAGCACTTGCAGATAAGAAGTAAGCAACACACAAAACTATCAACTGAAAAAGATCAGTTAAGTCCCTCCTGATGTGGAGAAATCTTTGAAATGTCAAGATTGGAATACGAGGCAGAGTGCAACAAGCAATAAGCACCGATGCCTAGAGATAAGCTTGGATCTTTCTCCAGACATGGGACAAAGTTCCAGATGATGGTACTGTCTTAGAGACAATTGCACAGAAGCACAAATAGTGTATTAAACTGTGAAGATACTGCCTAATTTTGGGAAATATTACACTCCTCACCTCCCATACTAGTGTTTAAATACTGAGACCATTTCTTCAGACAGTCTTTCAGAAACAGGCACAGCCCCTTTTCTTTTCTCTGATTACATTTTGAAATCAACCATGCTCTGACTTCCAACATTATTTATAACCTGCCTGATACACAGATGCTGAATCTTTGATGTTTTAGGCCAGATCTACCTCAGGGCTTGGTTTCCTACCAGTAATGATACTAATGTGTAATATTATCTGAATCAATGTTGATTTTCGCACAATCTAACCCATGTTAGATTTGGCTTCTCTTACACTTGCCCATAATGTAATTTTATTTTATTGAGGTGCATGTGTCCAACTGTGTGCAGGCAACAGAAAAACACAGTTCTAAGTGAGCTGCCTTGTCAAGGACATCTACTGAAAACTGGGTCAGCTCCACTAATCCACCTACGCAAGTTCAGTATACTGAGCCCATTTTATGGACACTGGGTTTTAGCAGGTCCTTGATATGAAAGATACAGAAGCAAAGATTTTCTCCTAACCTCTACTCTTCAACTTTTCTGATAAGTGCAACATTTGATTATCGCCTTTAAAATTACTGACTATACACAATTCTCCCTCAGATTGAATTTCATCATCAAACATACACTCTTTGCCCAGGCTCGTCTCTCTGACAACCCTCATAAACCTCACTGGATTGGTTTTACACAATCCCCTCTGCATATGTTTGCTTAGACCCTCTCCCATTACACATCACGTGGATCTGAATTTTTTTTTCTTAAATTGAAAACCTAGGTAAAAGATCAGAGCCAGAAATGCAGATTTATAGACAGAAAAAATCCCAAAGGAATTAATGAGCTCATGGGGGAAGAATGCATTGACATTTCCACTGACCATGTCTGAATCATTTTCCTCCTATTAGCATGTTAACAACTTGGAGCCCAGTAACAGGTTGGATTAACTTCTGTATTGTGTGCCCAGCTTGGCTGAACACTTTACACTGTACCATGATTTTGCATTCAGGTTGGCTTGATCTCCTCCACATAAATTGGTTTGGGTCAAGCCCTATGCTATGCTCCCAGGTAAGGTGGAGCCTCCCAATCACTCAAATTGGGTTTAGATTACTCCCATCCGATACATCTTGATTTCAATTGCAGTGGGATCTCCATGTCCTATATACCCTGGTTTGGTTGATCTGCACCCACCCATACTCAGGTTTGGGTTGGATAAGCTTGCCACAATCCTACATACACCTGGTTGGTTTGGGCACTATTAGCTCTTTCCCCACCCAATGGCCGAAATGAGTGATTATCCCTAGTTGGCCACTGGCTCACCACTGGCCGTCTTGTGGTATAATCCTGACCCACAACACCCCAATGGTTGGTGGGGGGTGGAAGGGAGGTTGGTAGGCTGCAGGGGGGGGCGGGGGAAGAGGAGGGGGGGGCGGGGGAAGAGGAGGGGGGGGCGGGGGAAGAGGAGGGGGGGGCGGGGGAGGGGGGCGGGGAGGGGGCAGAGGAGGGGGGGGCAGAGGAGGGGGCAGAGGAGGGGGGGCGGGGGAGGGGGCAGAGGAGGGGGCAGAGGAGGGGGGGTGGGCAGAGTGGGGGGGGGTGGGCAGAGTGGGGGGGTGGGCAGAGTGGGGGGGGGGGGATTGGGGGGGGTGGGCAGAGTGGGGGGGGTGGGCAGAGTGGGGGGGTGGGCAGAGTGGGGGGGTGGGCAGAGTGGGGGGGGGGTGGGCAGAGTGGGGGGGGGGGTGGGCAGAGTGGGGGGGGGGGTGGGCAGAGTGGGGGGGGGGTGGGCAGAGTGGGGGGGGGGTGGGCAGAGTGGGGGGGGGGTGGGCAGAGTGGGGGGGGGGGTGGGCAGAGTGGGGGGGGGTGGGCAGAGTGGGGGGGGGTGGGCAGAGTGGGGGGGGGTGGGCAGAGTGGGGGGGGGGTGGGCAGAGTGGGGGGGGGTGGGCAGAGTGGGGGGGGGGTGGGCAGAGTGGGGGGGGGGGTGGGCAGAGTGGGGGGGGGGGTGGGCAGAGTGGGGGGGGTGGGCAGAGTGGGGGGGGGTGGGCAGAGTGGGGGGGGGTGGGCAGAGTGGGGGGGGGTGGGCAGAGTGGGGGGGGGTGGGCAGAGTGGGGGGGGGTGGGCAGAGTGGGGGGGGTGGGCAGAGTGGGGGGGGTGGGCAGAGTGGGGGGGGTGGGCAGAGTGGGGGGGGGTGGGCAGAGTGGGGGGGGGTGGGCAGAGTGGGGGGGGGTGGGCAGAGTGGGGGGGGGTGGGCAGAGTGGGGGGGGGTGGGCAGAGTGGGGGGGGGTGGGCAGAGTGGGGGGGGGTGGGCAGAGTGGGGGGGGGTGGGCAGAGTGGGGGGGTGGGGGAGGGGGCAGAGTGGGGGGGGCAGAGTGGGGGGATGGGGGAGGGGGCAGAGTGGGGGGATGGGGGAGGGGGCAGAGTGGGAGGGGCGGGGGAGGGGGCAGAGTGGGAGGGGCGGGGGAGGGGGCAGAGGGGGGGGCGGGGGAGGGGGCAGAGGGGGGGGCGGGGGAGGGGGCAGAGGGGGGGGGCGGGGGTGGGGGCAGAGGGGGGGGGCGGGGGTGGGGGCAGAGGGGGGGGGCGGGGGTGGGGGCAGAGGGGGGGGCGGGGGTGGGGGCAGAGGAGGGGGGGCGGGGGAGGGGGCAGAGGAGGGGGGGCGGGGGAGGGGGCAGAGGAGGGGGGGCGGGGGAGGGGGCAGAGGAGGGGGGGCGGGGGAGGGGGCAGAGGAGGGGGGGCGGGGGAGGGGGCAGAGGAGGGGGGGCGGGGGAGGGGGCAGAGGAGGGGGGGCGGGGGAGGGGGCAGAGGAGGGGGGGCGGGGGAGGGGGCAGAGGAGGGGGAGCGGGGGAGGGGGCAGAGGAGGGGGAGCGGGGGAGGGGGCAGAGGAGGGGGGCGGGGCAGAGGAGGGGGAGGGGGCAGAGGAGGGGGAGGGGGCAGAGGAGGGGGGGCGGGAGAGGGCGGGGGAGGGGGCGGGTGCGGAGCGGGGGGGCGGGTGCGGAGCGGGGGGGGCGGGTGCGGAGCGGGGGAAGGGGCCGGGGGCGGAGCGGGGGAAGGGGCCGGGGGAAGGGGCCGGGGGAAGGGGGGGGGGGGAAGGGGCCGGGGGAAGGGGGGGGGGGGAAGGGGCCGGGGAAAGGGGGGGGGGGGATGGGGCCGGGGAAAGGGGGGGGGGGGGAAGGGGCCGGGGAAAGGGGGGGGGGGGAAGGGGCGGGGGAGGGCGGGGGGAAGGGGCGGGGGAAGGGGCGGGGGAAGGGGCGGGGGAAGGGGCGGGGGAAGGGGCGGGGGAGGGGGCGGGGGAGGGGGCGGGGGAGGGGGAGGGGGCGGGGGAGGGCGGGGGAAGGGGCGGGGAGGGCGGGGGAAGGGGCGGGGGAAGGGGCGGGGGAGGGCGGGGGAAGGGGCGGGGAGGGCGGGGGAAGGGGCGGGGGAAGGGGCGGGGAGGGCGCGGGAAGGGGCGGGGGAGGCGCGGGAAGGGGCGGGGGAAGGGGCGGGGGAAGGGGCGGGGGAAGGGGCGGGGGAAGGGGCGGGGGGGCGCGGGGGAAGGGGCAGGGGGGCGCGGGGGAAGGGGCGGGGGGCGCGGGGGAAGGGGCGGGGGGGCGCGGGGGAAGGGGCGGGGGGGCGCGGGGGAAGGGGCGGGGGGGCGCGGGGGAAGGGGCGGGGGGGCGCGGGGGAAGGGGCGGGGGGGCGCGGGGGAAGGGGCGGGGGGGGCGGGGGAAGGGGCGGGAGGGGCGGGGGGCGGGGGGAGGGGCGGGGGGCGGGGGGAGGGGCGGGGGGGCGGGGGAAGGGGCGGGAGGGGCGGGGGGAGGGGCGGGGGGAGGGGCGGGGGGGCGGGGGAAGGGGCGGGAGGGGCGGGAGGGTGGGGGAAGGGGCGGGAGGGGCGGGGAGGCGGGGTAACGCTCGCGGGGGAAAAGAGGCCGCGCGCGCAGCCGGACTGCTGACAGCTCCCGCACGGGGCTGGCGCGGTGCACACTGGGACCTGTTGTCCCTCTGCCCGCGTCCTCCCGTCCATCCGCTTACCCGTGAACTACAGCTCCCACAACACACCGCGGACAGCGAGAATGCGCACTCGGTAATAAATCCCTCACCTGATATCGATTTAAGTATATACACATTTTCTTGTTAAATTCAATAAAAGCCAAAACGGAGTAAATTAGCCAAGAATCCCTCGACTTACCCCATTAGCCAATCCATTTGCGCTGCACCTCCTCGTGGCCTCTTGTATATATATATATATAAAACCTCGTCAAAGACAACCAAATACTTAAATATGGCTCAGTTTGTTAAAAGTAAAAGTGACACCGTTAGTTTTCTTTAATTATATGGATCGCAAGGCTGAAGGGGAAACGCATCGGAGGCTCAAATCTGACATTTAATCGGAGTTTTTCCCCCTAACTGACCGGAAGTAAACACTGCCACGTGACGTCATTGGGCGTGACTTTTATAGGTGTCGCCGGCGTGCGTTACGTACGGTGATGTCATGACGGCGCCAGGAGCCGGCGTGCGTCCCAGGGCATCCACTGTCACGTGATCATGGTCCCCTCTTTGCTTGCTGCTTTCTATGTTAATTGGGGATACTGCAATTTACCCCCTTCCCCCCCCCCCGACATTTCCCAACTTACTACATGAATACATAGTTATTATTTATACACAAACACAGGGAATTAAAGATAGGCCAAAACAAACATTTGGGGAAATTAGGTCCAACATATTACCATGGCCCAACAAGTCAAATTTGCTTTAGTTGCATGGATTCCTGGTTTTTAATAATGCTTTGGAGATCATATTCCACCATTCTATCAGTTTATCATTACGTGCAATGGCTTATGAAAAAAAGACTTGCATTATGTGGGTAAGATTTGATAGACAAGCTTTGTGCCTCTCAATTCCCTATGTTGTATGTATTTCTGTAGCACCTATCACAACTTCAGAATGGCACAAAGCATTATTGGATGAAGTACTTTTGAAGTATAGTCGCAGTTATTATTGTAAAAATACAGCTGCCAATTTGACCACAGTATGGTCCTACAAACAACAAGGCAAAAAAGAAAGACTTGCATTTGTGTAGCACTTTTCACAACCTCAGGATGTCTCAAAGCACTTTACAGCCAATAAGTACTTTTGAGGTGTAGTGACTGTTGTAGGAAATGTAGCAGCAAGCGCCCACATTTTGGCAATGGGTTAACAGCCCAATAATCTGTATTTTTGCGATGTTGATTGGGAGATAAAAATTAGCCAGGACACCAGGGATAACTCCTGTGCTTTTCTTTGAAATAGTGTCATGGGATCTTTTATGTCCAACTGAGAGGGTTGATGGGGCCTCAGTTTAACAGTTCACCTGAAAGTGAGATAATCACTAGATGTTTTAGCGATGTGGGTTGACGCGCTGGAATGATTAAAACAGGGGATTAGCAAGAGACCCGAATTAGAGAAGTGCAGAGATCTTGGAGGGTTGTGGAGCTGGAGGAGGTTGCAAAGATGGGGAGGAGCAAGACCATGGAGGGATTTGAACACTAGTGTGAGAATTTTTAAATTCTCAAATACATCTTTCCCACCTTTCTCCTTTCAGCATTTCAAAGTGACCAATTTCTCTATAGCACCCTGGTTCACTCTTCCATCAGCATTCCTCTTCTCCAGCAGCCTTCCATGCAAGTGCAGGAGATGTAGCAACAAAGCAATCAAATCCTTCCGTGCCGCAGTCCAGGTCCCCAACACTGTCCCCAAGTGTGATAGCAATTTACTTGTATTTGCCGCTCACAGCGCAATCTCCTCTACATCGGAGAGATCAAACGCCAAGTGCCTTTATTCTGTCTGCAAATGCAATCCCAAGCTTGCCATTGCTTGCCATATAATTTTCTACCAATCCCCACTCTGACCTTGGCCTCCTATACTGTTCTAATGAAGCTCAACTCCATCTCAAGGAACAGAACCTCCTCTTCCAATTTGGCACCTTGCCGTTCACTAGCTTTAATGTTCACTTGGAAAACTTTAGACTTTAACCACAACTCCCATTTCTCTCTGGCATTCAGTGCTGGCAAAATAGGATGGGTGTGCCGGTGGGATGGAAGACAGGGATGGGACTGAAGATCGTGGTGGGGATCCATGTTGGAACTGTTGATGGGGTGGTTTGTACCCTTAGTGCAAACCTGTTTTTTTTTTCTTCTACCAGACTCCTGGGCCCCTGGAAAACTGCCAGTTTTTCCTGCTTCCCATTCTACCGTATTCGTTCCCCTTCAGTTGTATTTTTTATTAATTCATGGGATGTGGGCATTGCTGGCAAAGCCAGCCGGAATCTATTGCCCATCCATAATTGCCCTTGAGAGAGTGGTCCTGAGCCCCCTTCTTGACAACGGAGAGGCTTGCTAGGCCATTTCTAGGCAGCTAAGAGTCAACCAACATTGCTGTGGGTCTGGAATCACATATAGGCCAGACCAGGTAAGGATGGCAGATTTCCTTCCCTAAAGGATAATAGTGAATCAGATGGATTTTTGCAACAATCCAGTAGTTACATGGTCACCAACGTTCCCTCTAAGCTGCACAGCCGCAAGGCTGCACAGCAACCAGGAGGTTTCCGAGGTTTCCACGCAGACCACGCACAATTTGGCCCATGAAGTTCTGCGCACGCAAAACTTAATCTTTCGCAGACGCCAATAAAAAAATTAGAGTGTATGGTGATTACTGATACTTGCTTTTTATTCCAGATTTATTAAATTAACTGAATTTAAATTCCCCAGCAGCTGTGGTGGGATTTAAACTCTGTCTCTGGATCATTAGTTCAGGCCTCTAGATTACTAGTCCAGTACCATAACAACTGTGTTACTGTTCTATTTCCTTCCCTGTGCGTATAGTTGTTTTTCATTTTTGTTCACTCCCCTTGCCAATGTTTTACTCCATATTAAATGCTGTTCCTTCTGTAACATCTTCAAGTTCTGAGGAAGTGCTCACTTCCCAAAATATTGATGTGCGATAGATGCTGCCTGACCTGCAATGCGCTTCCAGCATTTTCCGGCTTTGTGTCGGATTTCCAGCACCAGCTGTGTTTTTCTTTTTATCTTTTTTGATTAAAGCTGATTATGGGATTTTCCAGGTGTTCCAGGTGTTTTGGGGATTATACTCCTGGAATATGTGCAACAATTCCATTAATGTGAGAAACGTGCATTTCTGCCTCTGCACCAATGTCCCACAACTACCTCAGCTTGGCAATAAGCTGTGGCTGGGTCAAAATTGAATATCAGCAAGTTATTGAACGATGCTTCAGATAGATTATCTGCAGGCAGAGCTCAGTCTGAACATCTCTATGCTTAAAGCACTTAAGATAGTTTGTCTATTGTGAAAATTATATATGTGCTTTTTGAAGTTAATATAATTGACCCCGACCAAATTTCCACTCTTTGCCACTGCCTCAATCCCTCTTTTTGGTTGTTCTACTTGTCATCCTTCTTGCTTGACCCCAAGCTGACCTTTAAACTTGTCATCTTACAACACCAAGACTGCTCACTTTAACCTCCACATCTTCACACACCTCCTCCCTCATCACCCTGCAATCCCTGTCTATACTTCTATCTGTCCGGACGTAATTTTTCCAATGTCTCCTCACTGGTGTCCTAATCTCCACCCTAATTAAACTCCATACAAAACTCTTCTGCCTTTAACCTGTCTGTCACTAAACTCCACTTGCTCATCATCCTGGTCTTCATTGGTCTATACAGGCTCTCTCTTGCTCTAAATATTGAATTTAAAATCTTTGTCCCCCATCTACAAATTACTTGGCCTACACACCCCTGTAATCTTCTCTCCTGTGACTCTAGTCCTCTGTACATTCCACCTCCCTCTACACTGCCAATTATTGGCATAGCTTCTCCCAATTCTGCTCTCTGGATCACTCTCCCTAAACCCCTCTGTCTTCCAATCTTTAAAAGGCTTCTCAAAGCAGATCTTTTGGACAAACCTTTTTGATCCCCTCTTCACTCTCCTACAAAGGCTCATTGTCCGTTCACTTTCTCGCTGTGCTAAATGTTTCAGGAAGCTTTATGGCATTAAAGGTTCTACCTAAATGCGGCTTTGTTCTCGTTAACTGCAAAGCAACAGACGCTGGCATATTTCCCTCTCCCCCATCTTCATCGAACTGTCACCACTCTTCCTTTAATAGCCACAGATCCTCCCATGGATTGGGCAGCTTCCTGTGTGAGTGTGACAATTTGTGATGTATGATACATTGCGGGTGCATGATCATGTGGGCATAGTCTAAAATCTGCAGAGTGACGTTTCCTGTGGTCACAGACATGAGATGAGGGCATTTTTGAATGCAAGGAAGCCTATGCAAAATCATCCGCCCATGTTTCTACATTTTCAAAGTAGAAAGATTTGCATTTATACAATGCCATTCATGGCTTTAGGTCACTTCAGAGTATTTTAAAATGTAGTCACTGTTGTTTTGTAGGAAATGAGGCACCCAATTTACACACAGCAAGCTTTTAGAGACAGCAATGTGATAATGAGCAGATCGTCTTTTAAGTGGTGTTGAGTGAGGGATAAATATTGGCCAGGACACCGGAGATAACTCTCCTTCAATGCTTCCGCTGAGGTGTGCGCGTACGGCTGTGCCTAGAAGGTGTCAGCAGGCCTTGTTCCGGGCTAAATACTGTGTGCGCATGGCCAGGCACAGCAACATTTTACAGGGAACATTTCAAACTTGCTCTTATTCAAAACAATCCCGGAGGATTTTTACATACATCTGCGAGGGCCTCACTTTAATGTCTCATTTGATAGTTGGCACCTCTGACAATGCAGCACTCCTTCAGCACTCCACTGGAAGGTCAGCCTAGATTTTGGAGTGTGACTTGAGTCTACAGCCTTCTGACGTCTCAGTGCTACCTCTGAGCCATGTAGGGATGAAGCTTGACTGTAAATCTGCAAAATAATACACCTAAGTACAGAGCACAGGGTAACTGAGAGAGACTCTAATCTCTAAACACCAGCAGGGCATTTTTGAATTGCATGGACATAACCTCACTATATCTTAAAAATCTTACATTTGTGCGTACTTCCTGCCAACGTTTCCCATTATTAATTCCTATGTCCATGCTTATAATGGAAACTGCCTATGTAAACATCACACTGTAACTGCTTTCTCCTGCCAGCAGAGGTGCTGCAGCTCCACCACTTGGTGGGAGAATGCAATTACCAATGATGTCCCATGATCTGGAGCCAAGTGATCTGGGGGAACCCAAACTGAGAAGGTTTTCAACGAGTAATTGCCACTTGACAGAACTGCAGATGAATTCCTTCAAGCACTTTGCAGCTGATTGGGTCTAGGGCAATGGGGCAGTAATTGGCTGGGCTGGATTTGTACTGCTTTTTTTATGGACAAGATATATCTGGGCAATTCTCCACATAATTTAGGTAGATATCACTGTATCCCTCTCTGTGTGTCACCTGGGGATGTGTGGTATAACAAAATATGAAGAGAACGACACAAATTCAAACAAGCCCACTTTATTTGAATAATCCTTAAAAAGAAGTTAAAAATAGCTATTGGAGACCTTCAATGCCAAAATACAAATTATCAACAAAAAAAAAACACATTCTCTACTGCGGGGATAAACCTCACTGTTTTTACTCTGTTTGAACCGAACGTTAAATGTGAAACATTCATCCTGTGCAGTGAAGTGGCTCTGTATGCTTTTTTAAGTAAGGAAACAGGTGAAAAGCCCATAGCAGAGGACCCCAGCAAGGTTCAAAGCGACTCAGAAAGACAGGAAAGATCAAGAGGTTTTAAAAGCCTGTAGACTGCGAGCGGAAGGGAAGTACGTGAGGAGCTCCACGGATTTGAGGTTTTGGGAAAATGGCAAGTTAGAGTAGCGGATAATAAAGTATACCGTCCCTTTTATTATCTGTGAACGTGGAGAAAACACATCAAGGAAATAGCTCCATATATTACATTTTTTCATGAGAAAGTAGTTTCATGGTTCTGATTTTCATTCAAGTGTGTCACTCCAAAACGCAAAGAAAACACATTAATACTAAACAAGAATATCTTTAATCAACATTGAGGTAAGAAACCATGTCAACAATCTACATGCAAAAAAAACATAGGCCTGGTAACATGCTGCTTTAAAACATATACAGGGTAAAGCTCACTCTACGCTGGCACATCAAGCATTCTCAGGCCAGGTACAGCGAGGGTTAGATGCGGAGTTATGCTCCCTCTACGCTGCCCTGATAAAGTGCCTTCAGAAGAGTAACAATGTGAATTTTCCATTTCCCTTATCAGCCAGCTTCTTAATTCCCTGAGCAAGCCTGACAGTATTTATTTGAGGGCATTTTAATAATGCGCGACTGTCATTATTCATTTCACTTCAGTGAGAGATGTTCATGCTTCGGGTCTAAGTTAATTTAACTCCAGGTCCCAGAAGTGACAGCATCAGTTGCTAATCCAGTGCACCTCCAATAACCCTGGTCTCAATCTCAAGCCACGGTATTGATCATTTTGTTTTTAATGTATCTGATTTGGGGGTATTTTGCCATGGTACAATGTGACATACAGCTTAGATATCTTCTTAGCCATCATGCTATCTACATGTCAGCTGTAACTCAGCTGGTAGCTTCTCACCTGTGAGTCAGAAGGTTGTGGGTCCAAGTCCCACGACAGAGACTTGAGCATAAAATCTAGGCTGACACTCTGGTGGAGTGCTGCACTGTCAGAGGTGATGTCTTACAGCTGGACTGTTAAAATGAGGCCCCCATGTCCTCTCAGGTAATGTTTGATGATATAAGTATATATACTTAAATATGGGTGGTCAAGAAACATTGTGTGTTAAAAAGGAAATGTGTTTTTCTCTCCTTTTTTTTTGGCCTTCATTCTGACAGCTGTCAGACAGCAGCATACCCTCTGGCTCCAAAGCATTCCGTGTGGCACTCCTGCTTTGAGTTATAGAGCTAAGTTGAGTTAGCATGCCGAGGGTCCTCTGAATAGGAGTGCTATCCTGGACTCAGGACCAAACACCAGAGGTACCAAGACCTCAAAATAAGAATGCATCATCTGAAGCAACTGGTATTTGATAATCACTGCCCAGACCACTCAGAACACACATCAACCAGTAACACACAAACCAGATAGAGGTTTCCTCCTATATAAAAGCATGAACCAAGACAAGACCACTCGGCCCATCAAGCCTCTTCCCTCCAAAGAGCACGTGCAATCTAACCTACTACGGACATCAACCACTCTATTTATATCTGGAGGGGACTTACTGCAAAGCTTCCTTCCCAACCCTTCCCTCCACAACACATACACACATACACACAGTAATCACCTAAAACTCAAGAATATATATCCACTTCCACTGTTCACTCACAGCCATTCCAATGCCACACATAATATTCTGATGGCCTTAGCAGCACAGAAACCGTCGTATTCCATGCAGCATCACTTGCATCCGCACATACCTCTAACTGCAAACCCTTCATTATTAATAAACCCCTAGCACCATGAACCTCTATGTAACATAGATTAGTAGGGATTAGTGTCACCTTGATCCTAAAAAATAAAACTGTTTTTCTAAGAAATTCAGTCTTAATTCCAATCTACTCTTTTGTTCCCAAGTTTTAAATTTTCATTTGGGGAACAAAAATATTCGAGCGTCCAGTGAAGTTCATTTATGAATTCTTAAACGCACGTTCATTATATTCCTGTGTGCAATATTTTTACGGAGGTGTTCATCCGTTTGTGAGTGTAACTGCGCTCCGGTATTAGCATTGTTTCATTGATTAAGGAAAGGCCTGAAGTTGGGTGTGACAATAAAAGGCCTGAGAAATATGTCCTGTGCCTGAGGAATAGGTAACCAGCCTGAGGCCTACTGCAGAGGCCACTGTGGCCGAAGAGAGAAAGAACAAGCTAAGAGGTCAAAGGGCAGCCCTTTGGCCTGTTTACTCTTCCTCTTTAAAGGAGCAAATCTGATCTGAACAGATCGTAGTATGCTTTTGTTCATTTTCATAACTAGGATTACGATTTCACCATGTTGTCAGTGTAGAGGCCCACATTTCTCGTTACGTGACTGGGCTTGATGGACTTGCAATCCGCGGGGCCACTGTACGGGTGTTCAAACAGCGATAATTCTGTCCTCTTTCCATGCATCGTTATGAGGCACGCGCTGTAATCAAGCAGTGGCGATGATGGCTGCCTGGGAACGGGCAGGCTCAGCGTCAGCCCCGTGGTGGAATGGTTCTGAACGCTGTCCTCTTTGTCAATCACGCAAGGTGAACGAATTGGTCCTTGGTCAATCCCAACGACAGGGGAAGCGGTTTTGAGGCAGCTGCATTTCTGCTGGGAATTGAGTGTCCGCGTGGCTCCGTTGGACGTGGCACCGTCTTTCCAGTGACCTTTCCTGGCGTTCCCGAACAAGAGGGTGAATGGGTTGAAGGTGCCGGCGACTAACTTGCTCTGGAAACCCAGCAGCTTCGGGACGGGCCCTGTTTCCGCCGGTTGCGCTGCCTGGCAGCAGCTGAAGCGCGGGGTAGAAGAATAGGCCGACTTCACGTCCAGCGAGAAAGAGCGTTTCATGCAGCTGGTGTGCGATGTTCGCTCAGGTGACAGGCGGAGATCGGTAAGCCCGCGCTGTAAGTCTGCCAACTCTGGAGGGCCCTTCCCAAGATTCCTGGGAATGCTGCCTGTGTCATTGCCAGTTCCTTTATCCAGGAGACCTGGATGTTCTGGAAAGGTCTGTGTGGAAAAACGAGGGATAAATATTTCTACATCTTCATCAGACTCTTCACAATTCTCTGGCTGGGAGATTCCTTCTTTTGTTGGGGTGTTCTCAGGGTGAAGGAGGCTTTGCTTCAGGTAGGCCGAAGCCGGGATCCGTCGGATGGCTTTTTCATACTCCACTAACTGACCCAGGAAGTTGAAGTTTGGAGATATTGAGGGTCTTCGGTCTTTTACAAACCTGATCGAGACAAACAATATTATTCTACACAAGCCAAAAAAAAGCATCAGAACTGCAGAGCCAATTGTCCACAGTATTTAGGCCTTCAAAACTGGGAGGTGGAGCGGAAGCAGCCAGGGTTTCTATTCCTGATCTTTATCCAGGGACTCCTCCTGCTTGGTGCAGAAGTCTGAATATTGGGGAAGGGCAAGAGTCAACTTGGCTGTGACACCCATCTCAGTCAAACAGCCTGAGAACAGTCATTTTCACACGGGTCAGGTACCGGGGGGTAGAAGTAACCACACCACAAGAGTTAGCATCTTGAGGACGGAATGCTGAATGTTTGGGGGTGGGGGGGGTGTGGGAGGGGAAAGACACAGATTGGAGAGATTCCATTCAGCCCATCAAGCCTGTTCCTTCAGGAATATTAGAAACAGGGAAGGCCATTCGGCCTCTCAGGCCTATTCCGTCATTTAATTAGATCACAGCTGATCTGCACCAGAGCCAGGGGATGGGACTTATTGGATTGCTCTGCAGAGAGCTGGCATGGACATGATGGGCCAAATGGCCACCTTCTGCAGTTATGACTCTACAACTCCATTCAACCACCTCTGACCATGGATACCCTTAACTAACAAAAAAAATCTACTGATCTCAGTTGTGAAAGCTCCCACTCGACTCAGAATCTGTTAGGAGAAAGAATTCCAGATTTCTACTATTTTTGTTTGTGAGGAAATGCTTCCTGATTTTTCTCCTGATTGTCTTTCCATTTCCTTTTTCTCCCTCTATCGGTTTCTTCATCTCTCTCAACTATTTTTCCTCTATCTCTCTCTCATTCCTCTTCATTATATATCTCTCCATCCCTCTCTCTCACTATTGTTTCTTTTCTCTGTGTGTCTCTGTTAATCTTATTTTCCTGTCAGGCTATCTGTATCCCTGTTTCTTTCTCTCTCTCTCTCTCTCTCTTCCCTTTACACCTTTCTCATTCCCCATCTCCCAGTCTTTAACTTTCTCCCTCCCTCTTGGTCACTCTTTCTCCCCATCTCTCCCTCTCTCCTCTGAATTACTTGGGTACAATTTCAGCTGCTTTTCAGTTAACTTTTCAAAAGCTGATCTGATGCAAACTTCGCACACTCAGCTCAGTCCCTAAGCCTTGTTCTTGTCGCTCAGAATCCACACCCATGTTTGCAGCTTTTCTTTCCCGAATCCCCCTAGAACATGCACCATCGTACCTGTACGCATCATCCAAAGAGAAATCCATTGTCCTCATGATATAAGCTATAGCGATCGCTGCAGACCGTGAGATCCCAGCCAAGCAGTGAACCAAAACCCGACACTTCATTGACCGCACCGTGTCTGCATAGAACAGAAAATAACAGGAATATAATTAAGGAAGAACTAACTTGCGTTTATATAACGACGTTCAGGTCCTCAAGACGTCCCAAAGTGCTTCATAGACAATCAAGTACTCTTAGAGGACAGTCACAGTTGTAAATTTAGGGAAGAGTGGCAGCAATTCTGTGCACAGCAAGCTCTCACAAACAACAATGGGATAAAAGGCTGTGTTGGTGCTGTTGACTGACAGACATTGGTTGACACACCGGTATAAATCTCTACTCATCTCTGAAAAGTCCAATGGGTTCTCTCCCATCCGCCAGACCACTGAGAGAACCTGCAAAATCTTTGACTGTCAGGATGTTTGTTGTTCGTCTGATGACCTAGTTGGTTAAGACTCCCTGGTGTGGTACTGAATCCTACAGAAAGGCAGTCCCAGGTTTGATTCCCAGTCTGGCCTCAGCAGTGGGCAGCAAGAGGTGTGCTAGAATTGGCCACGTCCCTTTTGAGCAAGGGAGAGGAAATATTTCTGTCAAGGCTCAGCTCTGACGTCCTACATTACTGAACAGACAGCTGACACTCACTATCCAGGACCAGACATGAAGAACTTGTACAGTGGTGTACCACAGGGATCGGTGCTGGGACCCTTACTGTTTGTAGTGTACATTAATGATTTAGGCGTGAATATAGGAGGTATGATCAATAAGTTCGCAGATGACACAAAAATTGGTGGTGTCGTAAATAGTGAGGAGGAAAGCCTTAGATTGTAGGACGATACAGTTGGGCTGGTAAGATGGGCGGAGCAATGGCAGATGGAATTCAATCCGTAGAAGAATGAGGTGATGCATTTTGGGAGGACTAACATAGCAAGGGAATATACAATGGATGGTAGGACCCTAGGAAGTACAGAGGGTCAGAGGGACCTTGGTGTACTTGTCCATAGATCACTGAAGGCAGCAGCACAGGTAGATAAGGTGGTTAGGAAGGCATATGGGATACTTGCCTTTATTAGCCAAGGCACAGAATTTATGAACAGGGAGGTTATGATGGAGCTGTATAAAACGCTAGTTAGGCCACAGCTGGAGTACTGTGTACAGTTCTGGTCACCACACTATAGGAAGAATGTGATTGCACTGGAGAGGGTGCAGAGGAGATTCACCAAGATGTTGCCTGGGCTGGAGCATTTCAGCTATGAAGAGAGACTGGATAGGCTGGGGTTGTATTCCTTGGAACGGAGAAGGCTGAGGCGGGACCTGATTGAGGTATACAATATTATGAGGGGCATTGATAGGATAGATAGGAAGAAACTTTTTCCCTTAGCGAAGGTGTCAATAACCAGGGAGCATAGATTTAAGGTAAGGAGCAGGAGGTTAGAGAGGATTTGAGGAAAAACCTTTTCACCCAGAGGGTGGTTGGAATCTGCCTGAAGGGGTTGTAGAGGTGGGAATCCTCAACACATTTAAGAAGTATTTAGATGAGCACTTGAAACGCCACAGCATATAAGGTTACGGGCCAAGTATGGGAAAATGGGATTAGATTGGATGGGTGCTCGATGGTCGGAGCAAACGCATTGGGCCAAAAGGCCTGTTTCTGTGCTGTATAACTCTATGACAGTATAACTTCCACTTGGGTGAAGCATGGGATGGCTGCTGGGTACTTGTGGCATGGTACCCAAGAAGGATCAGCTCCTTTGGTTGGGGAGGGGGCGCAGAATAAGCACAAAACTTGCATTTATATAGCACCTTTAATGTAGTAAAACATCCCAAGGTGCTTCACAAGTGAGTTATCAGACTAAATTTGACACTGAGCCACGTTAGGAGATATTAGAGCTGATGACGAAAAGCTTGGCCGAAGAGGTTGCTTTAAGGAGTATCTTAAAAGAGGAAAGTGAGGTAGAAAGGTGGAGAGGTTCAGCGAGAGAATTCCTAAATGCAGGCCCTCGGAGCTGAGGGCACGGCCACCAATGGTGAAGCAATGGGAATCGGGGTTGTGCAAAAGCCCAAATTGGAGGAGCACAGAGTTCTTGCAGGGTTATAGTGCTTGAGTAGGTTGCAGAGGTTACATAGAGGGATCTGAACATAAAGATGAAAACTTTAAATCTCAGCCATTGCTAGACCGGGAGTCAATGTGGATCAATGTGAATGGGACTTAGTGTGAGTCCGGGGGAGTAAACTGTGGTTTATGATATCCACTGATCCCAGGGTGGATTACTGAATGTATATGCACCCTCCATCTCTTAGTCTACGTTTCACTCATTGAATGTGAGGTCAACTCCATACCTATGAATTCCACGGACTTGTTCAGCCAAGGTAAGAGACTGTCACAGTAGCTATCATTGACTGGGATCCGCAGGAAATGACTGTCAGGGATGAAAGCAGGCTTTGGGCAGTTACTGCTCACGTTCAGGATGTGTGAGATCCCATTCTGAACCATCACTTCCTGCAAGAGAAAATCCCACAGCAATCAACAGTCATCCACCATCCTGTGCTACCTTCTTCCTCCTTGTACCATCACCGCGCTGAAATGAAGATTCATCTCCTGCTCAAAACCATTCTTTCCGAGAGGTTCAAAACTGCCGAGCTCCTCAACTCTCTTAGCCTTACCTTCCCCCTCTAATCTACGGGCTTTTAAAAACCCAACTAAGCACCTCCTCTTTATCAAAAACATTTCTTCCAATGTCCCATGCACTGCACCATTGCACTGTTTTTACCTCAATCCAAAAGATCCCTGCAATTTAAACCAGGTCAAACAAAGTTTCCTATCAACTACTCTTGTCATGTACTGAATAACAAAGTGTTCCATGAGTTTTTTAATCATCTATACCTACATCGACCTCTATAACTTCCATTCCCATTACTTGTCAGATAATCATATCATCCCTTCCTAAAGCTCAATAACTCGAAAGGAGATCCATTCCTCAAGTCGGTGATTCTGTTGGAATAACACATAAGGCTTGACGGTCTTGAGTGTCCTCCAGTCTCTCAGTCACAACTGACGTTGCCCCTGCAATCTCCTGTGCGGTCCACTCCACTCGCTGCCTTTAAAAGATTCCTCAAGACCGATCACCTTCCACGGAACCTGCGCAATAGGACCTAACGTGGACTCTAATGCAACAGTTTAATCTCCTTGGGGAAAATTCTCAACAGACGCTCCTTTAATCTCCAAGAGTAAATAAACAAAACTCCAAGATCTCCATTATTCAGTATCAATCCCATTTCCAGCTGGAGGTAGGATTTCTCCAACTGATCTCCCACTGTATTGTCAGCAGACGATTGGCAGAATCCCAAGAGAAGTGGGATAAACACACGTCCTTTCTCCGAGAATTCCACCAATCGTCTGCTGAAGTTCCAGGAGAACCCCACAGAGGTTCTATTCCCAGATGCTTTTTGAAGGTGGTTGGGATGGGAGGAGGGGTTTTTCCCAGTCTCTGGTCTCATCTGAGGCTGGTCATTGTAAGCCCATGACCTCTAACTCTGTGCCATACTAACCTTATTTAGAACATCATTCTGAGAGCCCAAGTAGAAATACGGGAGGATCTGAGTGGGTCCCATGTCACAGGTGGAGAGGCACGGCTGTGAGATACTGTTGGGGAGGGAGCTGTGTGACTTTCCTTCACACAAGCTCGGGAAGCAAGAGGAAAACTCCACAAAGCCCCCTGGAAAGAGAAAAGGATTATAGGGTTTTAGGGAACACAGGGTGGAACCAGAAGGGTAGGATAAGGACACTTTACACTCCCAAAGCTCTCAAACAGCCCTTCCCCATGAAAGCCAATGCCCCCGAAACCCACAAGCAAAGAACCAAGACTCCTTTATAATCAGTCAACCCAAAGCAAGGTAGTATGGTTTCTATTTGCCCAAATTTGCCCCACCATCACCCGCTCCACACCGAAGATGTTGGCTCCTTGCTGCGGTACAGTTCAACAGGTGCCATGCTGCCCAGCAGTATCCCTGGGATTCTTCTTTTGAGCCTAAACGGCAACTCCCCAGAGGCTATTCCACCATGGCAATCATCACAACTCAGCCCAATCCTGTCCTCAGTTTGCGTCCACGCACAAGCAGTTTCCAATCAGGGAGTCACGGGATCAAGGTCAGGGGATGGAATCCTAGCTGCTTTTTCTCCTCTAGCCCAAGATCACTGAGGCCAACTGGTGCAACTTATTATAAAAGGATTGCTAACATTTTATCCTACTGGGCTGGCAGTAAGGGGCACTACAGTTGAGATTTACACCTCTGGGCTACATGCTGAAGCGGAATTCAACTATAGGCCCATCTCCTAATCACCTTCCAGTGAGACCTGCTGGAAAGTAGGGATGGAAAAGAAAGAACGAAAGATAGTTTGGGACTTTTTTTTTTAATACTCATTCACAGCCTGTGGGCATTGCTGACAAGGCCAGCATTTATTACCCATACCTAATTTCTCTTGAGAAGGTGGTGCTGGGCTGCTTTCTTGATACAACTGAATGGCTTTCTAGGCCACTTTAGAATGTAGTTAAGAGTCAACCACATTACTGTGGGTCTGGAGTCACATACAGGCCAGACCAGGTAAGGACAGCAGATTTCCTTGGTATTAGTGAACCAGCTGGGTTTTTACAACAATCCTGACTTTCATAGTCATTATTACTGATAGTGGCTTTTTAATTTCAGTGAAGAAGGTTGTCTAAGTTTACAACAGGATATAGATCAACTGGGAAAGTGGGCAAGGGAGTGGCAAATGGAATTTAATGCAGACAAGTGTGAAGTGATGCATTTTGGGAAGTTAAACCAGGGCAGGACATATACAGTGAATGGCAGGGCCCTGGGGAGTGTTGTTGAGCAGAGAGACTTTGGGGTGCAAGTACATAGTTCCCTGAAAGTGGCAACGCATGTAGACAGGGTGGTGAAGAAGGCGTATGGCATGCTTGCCTTCATCGGCCGAGGCACTGAGTACAAGAGTTGGGATGTCATGTTACAGTTGTACATATCGATGGTTAGGCTGCATTTGGAGTACTGTGTGCAGTTCTGGTCACCGCACAACAGGAAAGATGTGATTAAGCTAGAGAGGGTGCAGAAAAGATTCACAAGGATGTTGCCTGGTTTGGAGGGCTTGAGTTATAAAGAGAGATTGGATAGGCTGGGTCTGTTTTCCCTGGAGCGAAGGAGGCTGAGAGGGGACATGATAAAGGTATATAAAATTATGAGAGTCATATATCGGGTAGATAGCCAGAGTCTGTTTCCCATGGTAGGGGTGACTAAAACTAGAGAGCATAGATTTAAGGTGAGAGGGAGAAGGTTTAAAGGGGATCAAAGGGGTAAATTTTTCACTGAAAGAATAGTGGGTATCGGGAATGAGCTGCCTGAGGTGGTGGTGGAGGCAGGAACAGTAGTGACATTTAAGAGGCATCTGGACAGGTACTTGAATGAGCAAGGCATAGAGGGATATGGAATTAATGCAGGCAGGTGGGATTAGTATAGATAGGCATTATGGTCGGCATGGACGCAGTGGGCCGAAGGGCCTGTTTCTATGCTGTATGACTTATTTAGTTGAATTTAAATTCCCCAGCTACCATGGTGGAATTTGAACTCCTGTCTCTGCATTATTAGTCAACACCTCTGGGTTACTAGTCCAGTAACATAACCACTACACTACCAGACCTGTTTAACAGTGATAAAACAGGTATCAACACTGAGACTTTCCCTTTAAATCATACACTGTACCTTTAAGAAAATATACATTGTTGAACTGTTTCTCCAGTTTTTGCAGGAGGATGGCAATGATGTCACTGGCTGGAGGATCCTTTGCTTCTTGGTCATACAGCACCAGCTCCTTTGCCTCTAGGCCCTTTATCTGAGGAGTCATGAAAGACAATTAATAAGGCTCAAACTTAAGAGTTTCCTTTTTCTTCCTATTAACCTACCCTGATTCTCTCCTTCCCAATTTAGTCACTGCTCCGCACCTCTCCCATTAGGATTGGTCAGACATATTCCTGGAGGTTTCATCGCATGACCTCCTGCCTCCATAAGCCCCGCCCCCATACTCCCATCATTGGTCACCCAACAGGCTCCTCCTCACCATGCCCCACCTTCACAGCCAATCGGAAAGCGAACAGACTCTTCCATTACGCGATTGGACGATTCTTGTCTGTCAGTCAGCCTTTTCCCCCTTTCTGCCCCATGTCCAATATTTTATACAGGTCATAAATGGAAACGCTCAACGTAAATGGGAATAATTTCTTTAATGCCTGTTGGATTTTTCTGTGGCCTTGGAGCAGTGATGAGGAGATTAATCTTTAATTCCTGCAACTACTGGAGGATTGGCAATGCTAAGAATTACTTTACCATGAATTATACCCCAACCATTTACACGTCTTGTTCATTGCAACAGGCAGCCCCATCAAGAAAAGAGAGAGAACAAAAAAGGAAATGAAAGAGACAAAAATAGATGGAGAAAATCGGCCAGAACAAACCATTACTGTCGGGCTAGGCTTCAGGGGTTCAGTGAGTGACTCTCTCTCAGCCATGATCTTCGACGTGCAGACACTGGCTGCGTTTAACACGTGTAGAATGTGGTAGTCAACAAGAGGGCGACAGTCAATAATCAACACCTTCTCCTTCTGGCCTTGCAACATCGCGGCCAACTGATTGGCCTTGATGGCTTTCACTGGTTTCTTGTCTCCTGCCATGTGATTCTGGGGAAGAATGAAAAAAAGCATAGTTTTATTAATTCTTTATCCCAGCCACCACCCACCCCCCCCCCCACCCCTTGGCCCACTTCTAGTTATCACGTCATCCTTTCCTGAAGAGCTTGACTCATTCATCACGTGTGAGTCGAGGCAGAAAACACTGGCAGGCTATTCGACTGTGTGGGGCATCACCGTCAAGCTCACTTCTGTCCTCGCTAGAGCATGTCAACACAGCCAGAGTCCCGCCCCCTACTGGAAGGCATGGATACATGTCGGCTGCAGCTAAGAGGATGGGACTGGCTGTATCTTGGCTGTGCAGTTGCCTCCTGTGTCCTGTCTGGTTTTGGCTCAAGGCTCGGCAGTGGAAACTCAGCCCTACAACCACCAATCCCTGCCCCCCCGCAAGATCTTCCTCCAATACCGGGCTCTTGCACATCCCCAATTTTCACCACTCCACCATTAGTGCCTGTGCCTTCGGCCCTAAGCTCTGGAATTCCCTCTCTAATCCTCTCCGCCTCGCTACCTCTCTTTTCTCCTTTGAGATGCTTTTTCAAACCTACCTCTTTGACCGAGCTTTTGATCATCTGCCCTAATATCTCCTTATTTGGCTTGGTATCAAATTTTGTTTGATAATGCTCCTGTGACGCACCTAAGGTTGTTTTAAAGGTGCTATATAAGTACAAATTGTTGTTATTGTCTTGAAGATTCAGCGACTCTCCTGCACAACAGCCAGGTTGTTTTGCAGCTGACTGGGGAGCACTCCCAGCTGGGATGGGGACACCATTGGCTTTTGATTGACAGGTACTCTTGCATCTGACACACTGCTAACACCAGCAGTTCACAGAGGGAGTCCCAACTCAAATCCCCCTTGTGGATATCTCAAGGTGATGTCAAAGTGGAGCAAAGAGAATAAGTCCCACATGAATGCCTTATTTTAGCCTCCTTTGAGAATCACAAGTGCTGACAACACTGCACATCAAGAAAGCACTGGTCTGCCGGTCCAGGCAGGGTAGATCATGGTACTGTTATCTGTGGCTTTTGGCTATTAAAAAAAATGAAAGCTAAAATAAACACCAACAAAAGTGAGTTGAATGTTCCAACAATGGACGATATTGCTATTCCAGTCACCGCAAGGATGTGTAACACTCCCGTACCCTGTGCTGGTTCTCCTGAATATACGCTGGTCCGCGGTTAGCTGTGGCTCAAAGGGTAGCAACCTCATCTCTGAGTCAGAAGCTCGTGCACTCAAGACCCACTCTGTAGTGGACTGGCACTCCCAGTGCAGTACTGAGGGGGTGCTGCACTGTTGGAGGTGCCATCTTTTGGGATGAGATGTTAAACTGAGGCTCCGTCTGCCCTCTCAGGTGGACGTAAAAGATCCCATGGCCACTATTTTGAAGAAGAGCAGGGGAGTTCTCCCCGGGGTCTGTTAAACAAACCATCCCGTGTGCAGATGTTGTGATGTACATAATATGTACATAATACACTCCCCGCTGTGCATTACTCTGCGTGGAATGATTATATGAACTCCAGAAACTCCCTACCCATAGTATCTCTACCTTCCATTCCTTACCATGAGAATCTCCTCAGAAACCTGGATTCTCCCACTGCCTAGTTCTATCCAGGTTAAACATTTATTTATTTTTTAAATTAATGTAGTGATTTTAAACAGGAGACTGACCTGGGCTTTTACAGATCAGAAAATGCAGCACAAAATTCACTCCGTCATTCCAGTTTCAATCAAGTTTCCCCTCCTGTTTTCCCGCACCTTTTAATATCTCCCCTCTCCAAGTGTTCCTCTATTTTCCTCTTAAATGCTGTCTGATTGATGGCTTCAATGGTCCCTTGTGATCACTTGCTCCATATTTATAAGGCAAAAGCACTTATTTGTCACCTTTCACGATGAAAGCCCTTTGCAGTACTTCTGAAGGAAACTCGGCGAACAATTTGCGCACAGTAAGCTCCCACAAACAGCAATGTGGTAATGACTAGATAATCTGTATCAGTGATACTGGCTGAAGAATAAATATTGGCCAGGCTACCGGGGAGAAACTCCCCAGCTCTTCTTCGAAAAAGCTGCCATGGGATCTTTTATGTTCACCTGCGAGGGCAGACAGGGTCTTGGATTAACATCTCAGTACTGCACTGAAGTGTCAGCCGGGATTATGTGCACATGTCTCTCGAGACAGATAATAATTCCCCGTGCAAGAAGACTTCTAATCTCCCCTTTGCGTACTAATCCTAAATTAAAGTGCCCTTGTTACCCATTCACCACTAACCTGCTCAGACCCCTGCGTGATTTCGAACATTCGCCCTTAGCCTGCTCCACTCCAGCGAATCCAGCCCTTGCATTTTAAATCTGGTCTCTTAACTTCTTAACTATGGTGTCGCTTGTAATTTACCTTTTCGACATCCTTTGTGCAGTGGGGTCCTCAACCTTGCAGGCAGTATTGCAACTATGGTCAAACCAATATCTTGCACAAATGGACCACCATCTCCTTGCTTTTGTATTCAGGGACCCTCCCCCAAACAATAAAAAAAAAATCCCACTATTTTGGATTGCTTGTTCCACCTGCAGTCCGCCTTTAAACGACTCAGAGATGAAAATGTTTTCTGCTGTTACCTGGATCTTACCTTGACTGCATTAGTGGAAGGATAAACCCTTAAAGCAGACTTTCCAAAATGCAGATCCCACCTCATCGCCTCAAAACACCTTAAAGATCTCTGGGTAAGTTGCATCAAATCGATCAAATATTCAAAACACGGAGGTTACCTGCAGAGCTGATTTCACAAAATAAACTGATGCGCGTAAGTTTTATTATTTATGACTGAATTATTATTTTAGGAGTTGCCATGGCAATTGATCATGTTTCAAAAACCAGCTGATACCACAATCCCTGCAACAACAACAAAAATGCGTGTCTCCCCATCTCACTGTTAGGATTTGCATCTCACATAATTAATGCAATCCTCAAATTAATTGTGTTGCTTTCATGTCCACCAGGGTTAACAGAATTTCCTCGGCTTGAAACAAACGCATCCACATTTTTTTTTATGCATTTCCACACGTGCCATCATAAGATGCTTTCTCTTGCAAAGATAAACTTACCTTTGTTTAAAACCTTTCTCTATTGTTGCTGGCTTTTATAGAGAGAAAAAAAAATCTTGCAGGCGGCAATTGCTTTGATGTGTATCCAGACGCTGTCTGCAGGTTCCTGCACCATGCATGCAGGATGCACACACACTCTCTGTCTCTCTCTGTAACTCACAGTGAAATAGCCTCAATTCCCCCCTCCCTCTCTCAACCCGATGAGGTAATGCGGTTAAAAATAGTTCAGGTACAGAAAATATGTCATCTCTGACCAATGGCAGGCTTTCCCTTGTGGTTGTTTTTTTTTTATCTCACTGATGTCAGGGGTTTTTATAATGTCGATTCCTCTCTCTGGGACATCCACAGAGACATGGATTTAAAACACAATCCAGCAGATTCACAATCAGAAAAGAAAAATGTACCAAAAAATGGATACATCTCATATTTTCCCTTCACCATTTATTTCACATCAGTCTTTAAGCTGGGGTGGGGGGTGGTGACTACTGGCTGATCTATTTTTCATTCACTTTTCTGAATTATAAAAGACTGTTCTTGCCTCTCATTGTCTGCGAAGCATCGTTTAAATAGTGATACCCGACCATCTTGATTGTGCCTCTTCATGGGTCTCACAGGCTGTTCACAAAATGCTTTCCAGCCAATGAAGAGCTTTTGATGTTTAGCCGACTGCTGTAATGTAGGAAACGTGGCAGTCAATTTGTGCACAGCAAGCTCCCACAAACAGGAATGAGATAATGGCCAGATAGTCTGTTTTTTAATGATGTCGGTTGACAGGACACCGGGGAGAACTCCCCTGCTCTTCTTCAAAACAGTGCCGTGGGATCTTTAACATCTACCTGAGAGAGCAGACGGGGGGCCTCAGTTTAACGTCTCATCTGAAAGACGGCCCTCCTGACAGTGCAGCACCTAAAATTTGGCCTCAAGGCTCTGGAGTCAGACTAGGCTTCAAAAACACTCCATTGGCCATGAAGCACTGTGGGGTTGTGAAAGGTGCTATATAAATGCAAGTTCTCTCTTCTTCATAATCATCATCAGAAAAGGCAGTAGGACATGACAGGCTTTCGCTTTGTGTTTTTTTTTACACCTTCAACGTGTGAAATATGACATGCAAAGGTAAAATTTTCAGGGCTATGAGGAAAGAGCAGGGGAGTGGGACTAATTGGATAGCTCATTGACAGCTGGCACAGGCACGATGGGCTGAATGGCCTCCCTCTGTGCTATATGAATCTTTGCCTGCGTTTGAGCCTACAAGGTGTCATCAGCCCTTTGTGACCTCACTTATCTTAAGATATGAAGCTGAAGATGAGGTCTAGCAGCTCCCTCCAGTCTGGGTGATGTCCGTATTTCGAAGCAGACCAACACAAGTGGGAGTCCTGGCTGATTCTTCCCTTTCTACCTGGCCTGGGTGCTGAGATTAATAGGAGCATCCCAAGTGCTGCCCAGGAGCAGCACAGGACAAACTAACACTTAGAGCTCCAGAGTGCAATGGGGGGGGTGGGGGGGGGGTGCAATTTTAACCTCATGTATATGATGTCAGCGGTGAGCAATATTGTAAAACCAGGATTGCACCTGATCCATGGGATTCCTGCCTAGTGACATAGTTTAAAATTACTCCCCCTAATCTGTGTGTTTTAGTACAAGGTAATGGTGCCTTTACCCAGTGGGCATTAAGGCGAGTATTTAGAAAGCGATTCCTGTATTGTGTAATTTACTATGAAAAGTATCCTGGTAATACTTCATGCATCCCATGTCCCCAAGGTCCTATCTCATGCAGTGTTGTCAAGAAAACAGAAAAACTAGGTCATTGAGTAAATCACCAGCTCACAATTAACAGTCTGCTTTCACAAGTAATATTCTGTAGCAAACACACAGAATGATGTCAGATCCCTCTGGCTGTTTACACAGTGCAGGGCAAATGATAAACTCTGGCAAACATGGAAACCCCCCCACCAAGACTGTATACATGGCACTGTGCTGGGATTGGATACGTGGCCCTGTGCTGGGATTGAATACATGGCACTGTGCTGGGATTCGGGACATGGCACTGTGCTGGGATTGGATACATGGCACTGTGCTGGGATTGAATACACGACACTGTGCTGGGATTCGGGACATGACACTGTGCTGGTATTGAATACATGGCACTGTGCTAGGATTGGATATGTGGTACTGTGCTGGGATTGGCTACATGGCGCTGTGCTGGGATTGGATACATGGCGCTGTGCTGGGATTGGATACATGGCACTGTGCTGGGATTGGATACGTGGCGCTGTGCTGGGATTGGATATATGACACTGTGCTGGGATTAGATATATGACACTGTGCTGGGACTGGATACATGATACTGTGCAGGTATTGGATTCATGACACTGTGCTGGGATTGGGTACTGGTGCTGTGCTGGGATTGGATATATTACACTGTGCTGGGATTGGATACATGACCCTGTGCTGAAATTCGGGACATGGCACTGTGCTGGGATTGGATATGTGGCACTGTGCTGGGATTAGATACATGGCACTGTGCTGGGGTTGGATACATGACACTGTGCTGGAATTGGATACCTGACACTGTTCTGGGATTCGGGATATGGCATTCTGTTGGGATTAGATATGTGACATTGTGCTGGTATTGGGTACATAACATTGTGCTGGGATTGGATCCTGGCACTGTGCTGGGATTGGATACATGGCACTGTGCTTGGATTCAGGATATGGCACTGTGCTGGGATTGGATACACGGTATTGTTTTGGGATTGGATACACAACACTGTGCTGGGATTAGACACATGGTGCTGTGCTGGAATTAGATACCTGGCACTGTGCTGGGATTGGATACATGACACTGTGCTGGGATTGGATACATGACACCGTGCTGGGATTGGATACATGACACCGTGCTGGGATTGGATACACAGCATTGTGTTGGGATTGGATACATGACATCCTGCTGGGTTTCGGGACATGGCCCTTTGCTGGGATTAGATACACAGCACTGTGCTGGGATTGGATATATGACACTGTGCTGGGATTGTATACATGACACTGTGCTGGGATTAGATACCTGACGCTGTGCTGGGATTGTATGCGTGACACTGTGTCATGGGATTGTCTACGTGACACTGTGTCATGGGATTAGATACATTACACTGTGCTGGGATTAGATGCATGGCACTGTGCTGGGATTGGATACATGACACTGTGCTGGGATTGGATGTATGGCACTGTGCTGGGATTGGATACATGGCACTCTGCTGGGATTCAGGATATGGCACTGTGCTGGGATTGGATACATGACACTGTGCTGGGATTAGATACATGACACTGTGCTGGGATTGGATACGTGACACTGTGCTTGGATTAGATACATGACACTGTGCTGGGATTGGATACAGTGTCATGTATCTAATCCCTGCACAGTGTCAGGTAACCAATCCCAGCACAACGTCATGTATCCAATCCCAGCACAGTGTCATGTATCAAACCCAGCACAGTGTCATGCATCCAAACCCAGTACAGTGTCACGTATGCAATCCCAGCACAGTATCATGTATCCAATCCCAGCACAGTGTCATGTATCAAACCCAGCACGGTGTCATGCATCCAAACCCAGTACAGTGTCACGTATGCAATCCCAGCACAGTGTCATGTATCGAATCCCAGCAGAGTGTCACATATCCAATCCCAGCAGAGTGTCATGTATCTAATCCCAGCACTGTGCTAGGATCAGTGACGTAATCCCACGAAGGGATTGGGAAGTGACTGTGCTGGGATCTGAAAAATACATTTATTCAATTTTGGTCTTCATATTACAGAAATATAGGAGCAAGAGGAGGCCATTCAGCCCCTCCTGCCTGTTCCACTGCCATTCAATGAGATCGTGGCTGGTCTGTGACCTAACTCCTTATATCTGTCTCTGCCCTATATCCCTTCGTACCTTTGGTTAACTAAAAGCTATCAATTTCAGATTTAAAATGAACAGTCGATCTAGCATCAATTGCCATTTGCAGAAGAAGTTCCAGTTTGCAAAAAAAAATATAGAGTTTACAGAAGAAGACTGATTCCTGAACTTGGAGGGCTGAATTATGAGGAATTATGTTGTCCAGAAGGAGGATGTGGGGACCTGCTAGAGGTTTATGGAGAATACGGAGATCCAGGAAGAAGTATTTTTGTCAGCCAAAGGATTCAAGGACAGTTTAAAGTTAAGGGGTCAAAGGAAAATAGGAAATCTAATAAGCGAGTGATTGAAATGTGGAACAGATCAGCAGGGGGATTTTGGGTTGCTTGCTTAAAAAGGATTGGATGAATTCCTGAGAGGAAAGCTCTGGAATTCCCTCCCTACACCTCTCCGCCTCTCTACCTCTCTTTCTTCCTTTAAGATGCTCCTTAAAACCTACCTCTTTGACCAAGCTTTTGGCCGTCTGCCCTAATATCACTTTACATGGCTCGGTGTCTAATTTTGTTTTGTAGCGCTAAAATAAAAGCAAAACACTGCGGATGCTGGAAAGCTGAAATAAAAACAAAAAAGCGCTGGAAATACTCAGCAGGTCTGGCAGCCTCTGTGGAGAAAGAAAGGGAGTTAACGTTTCAGGTCAGTGACCTTTCGTCAGAACTGGCAGCAGCATGAGCTGTGTTTTGCTTTTGCTGGAGTGGGACTGTAAGCTCTCCACACCTGCTAAGAGTTCGATATTGCCAATTTGAATGAGCAGCAGGTAACGTAGGTACTTTCAAAGTACTGAAGGGGGTTGTTAAGTCAACAGTGTTTTTTATAACACACCCAAGATTAATTTTCCCTAAAATTTATATTACCACAGTAATGGTTCATCCATGCCAATAATTGAGTTTGCTATTTGATAATATTCTGCACTTCCATGAGTTTGTGCACTTACAATCTTGTGTTTTATACATTGTTCCGAAAACAGTCCGCTTGTTAAATTGCCAAGTTTCTGGTTAGAATGGTAGAAACCTACAGCACAGAAGGAGGCCATTTGTCCTGTCGTGCCTGTGCTGGCTCTGCGAAAGAGCAGTTGTGCTTTGTCCCACTTCCCCTCTCTTTTCCCCGTAACCCTGTCCAGCTCCGTTTTAAAATTATTTACGCAATCAGCTTCCACCGCCTTTTCAGGTCAAGTGTTCCAGATCCCAACAACTCTCTGAGTTAAAATAACTTCTCTTCAACTCCTCTCTAATAATAGCCAATAATTTTGTGCCATCTGGTTATTGACCCACTCATTGGAGTGTTTGGTTGTGTGGCTTGTTTTGTGTAGGATGCTACAAAGTAGGTTTGGATGACTGAGGGCCTTCGGCCTACATGATCTCTGCTCTTACACTAATGCTCCTGTAGTTCAGATTCCAAGAGAGCGGCATCCCCAGCTCCAATCTGTCTCCCTTATCCTGGCAGCAGATTCCTGGATCTCCATCTTTTTGATCCGGGACTGAACTTCCAACTCCACATCCTGCAATATCCTCATAAAACGCTCCTTAACCTTTAGTCCCAGTTTGCCTCAGCTGGTCATAGTCTGGCTTGTGAATAAACACCAACAACTTGGGTATTTATATAGCGCCTTTAACATAATAAAACATCCCAGGGCGCTTCACAGGAGCAATATAAAACAAAATCTGACACCAAGCCACATGGGGAGATATTCGGGCAGTTTTTTAATGCTTTCATGGGATGTGGGCAACGCTGGGAAGGCCAGCATTTGTCACCCATCCCTAACTGCCCTTGACAACTGAGTGCTTGCTAGCCCATTTCAGAGGGCAGTTAAGAATCAACCACATTTCTGTGGGATTGGAGTCACATGTAGGCCAGACCAGGTAAGGACAGCAGATTTCCTTCCCTAAAGGACATTAGTGAACCAGATGCGTTTTTTTTACAACAATCAATGGTAGTTTCATAACACCATTACCGAGATGAGCTTTCAATTCCACATTTCTGTTACTTAATTGAATTACTTCATTAAGCCTTACGTCAGTGGTAGGGAAATTATTAGAGAGGATTCTTCGGGACAGGATTTACTCCCATTTGGAAACAAATGAACTTATTAGCAAAGGTAGCATGGTTTTGTGAAGGGGAAGTCGTGTCTCGCTAACTTGATTGAGTTTTTTGAGGAAGTGACAAAGATGATTGATGAAGGAAGGGCAGTGGATGTTGTCTATATGGACTTCAGTAAAGCCTTTGACAAGGTCCCTCATGGCAGACTGGTACAAAAGGTGAAGTCATATGGAATCAGAGGTGAGCTGGCAAGATGGATACAGAACTGGCTCGGTCATAGAAGACAGAGGGTAGCAGTGGAAGGGTGCTTTTCTGAATGGAGGGCTGTGACTAGTGGTGTTCCACAGGGATCAGTGCTGGGACTTTTGCTGTTTGTATTATATATAAATGATTTGGAGGTAAATGTAGCTGGTCTGATTAGTAAGTTTGCGGATGACACAAAGGTTGGTGGAGTTGCGGATAGTGAGGAGGATTGTCAGAGGATACAGCAGGATATAGATCGATTGGAGACTTGGGCGGAAAAATGGCAGATGGAGTTTAATCCGGACAAATGTGAGGTAATGCATTTTGGAAGATCTAATACAGGTGGGAAGTATACAGTAAATGGCAGAACCCTTAGGAGTATTGACAGGCAGAGAGATCTGGACGTACAGGTCCACAGGTCACTAAAAGTGGCAACGCAGGTGGATAAGGTAGTCAAGAAGGCATACGGCATGCTTGCCTTCATCGGTCGGGGCATAGAGAATAAAAATTGGCAAGTCATGTTGCAGCTGTACAGAACCTTAGTTAGGCCACACTTAGAATATTGCGTACAATTCTGGTCGCCACACTACCAGAAGGACGTGGAGGCTTTGGAGCGGGTACAGAAGAGGTTTACCAGGATGTTGCCTGGTCTGGAGGGCATTAGCTATGAGGAGAGGTTGGATAAACTCGGATTGTTTTCACTGGAACGACGGAGGTGGGGGGGGCGATATGATAGAGGTTTACAAAGTTATAAGCGGCATGGACAGAGTGGATAGTCAGAAGCTTTTTCCCAGGGTGGAAGAGTCAGTTACTAGGGGACATAGGTTTAAGGTGCGAGAGGCAAAGTTTAGAGGGGATGTGCGAGGCAAGTTCTTTACACAGAGGTGGTGAGTGCCTGGAACTTGTTGCCGGGGAGGTGGTGGAAGCAGGTGCCATAGAGACATTTAAGAGGCATCTTGACAAATACATGAATAGGATGGGAATAGAGGGATACGGTCCCTGGAAGTGCAGAAGGTGTTAGTTTAGGCAGGCATCAAGATCGGCGCAGGCTTGGAGGGCCAAATGGCCTGTTCCTGTGCTGTACTGTTCTTTGTTGTCTTTGTTTTCTTTGAATTTATTAATTGAAGTTAAATTCCATTAGCTGCTATGGTGGGATTTGAACTTTAGCCTGGACTTCCAGTTTGCCAATCCAGTGGCATTATTACTATACCACCATATTCTAAACGTTTGGTCAAAGAGGTTGGTTTTAAGGAGCATCTTAAAGGAGGAAAGCGATGTAGAAAGGTTTAGGGAGGGAATTCCAGAGCTTGGGGCCTAGACAACTGAAGGCACAGCCACCAATGGTGGAGCGATTAAAATCAGGGATGCTCAAGAGGCCAGAATTAGATGAGTGCAGATATCTCGGAGGGTTGTGGTGTTGGAGAAGATTACAGAGATAGGGAGGGGGCGAGGCCATGGAGGGATTTGTAAACAAGGATGAGAATTTTAAAATCAAGGTGTTGCCATGCAAGGAGCCAATGTAGATCAGAGATCCCAGGGGTGATGGTGAAGAGCACCTGGTGCGAGTTAGGACACGGGCAGCAGAGTTTTGGATGACCTCAAGTTTACAGAGGGTAGAATGTGGGAGACCAGCCAGGAATGCGTAGGAATAATCAAGTTTAGAGGAACAAAGGCATGGATGAGAATTTCAGCAGCAGATGAGCTGAGGCAGGGGTGGAATCAGACAATGTTACAGAGGTGGAAATAGGCAGTCTTAGTGATGGATTGTGTATGTGGTCGGAAGCTCATCTCAGTGTTGAATATGACACCAAGGTTGCAGACAACTGGTTCAGCCTCAGACAGTTGCCAGGGAAGGGGATGGAGTTGGTGGCGAGGGAATGGAGTTTGTAACAAGGTCAGAAGATAATGGCTTCGGTCTTCCCAAAATTTAATTGTAGGAAATTTCTGCTCACTCAGGACTGGATGTCAGACAAACAGCCTTACAAGTTAGAGACAGTGGAAGAGTCAAGAAAGGTGGTGGTGAAGTAGAGTTGGGTATTATCAGTGTACATGTGAAAACAAAAGCTGTGCTTTTGGATGGTGTCGCTGAGGGGCAGAACGTACATGAGAAATAGCAGGGTGTTACGAGATTGCTTCTATTTCTTTTGTAAAATATCTGTTAAGGACTTATATTTGACTTATGAACATTGATTCATCTGGAAGAGATGGCTGAACTTTGTGGGGTTTTTTTAAAAAGAAGTTACCAGAAAGTTAGGACTGAGCTTGACCTGAAAACAGTTACTAGAAGGCACCTATTTTCAAATATCTCAGCAGGGGTTGTTTTTGACTTGGAGAGATGTTTACAAAAGAAGTGACAAGCCAAGATTTATGGTTGTCAGGAGACTTGTTTCTGAAAAAAAAATTAGTTTCAATTTGGACTGCTAAAAAAGCCAGTTTTCTTATTAACCTGCCAGGAAAAGACAGCCCATCTCTTTCTCTTGAAAAGAAATCCTGCATCTCTGAAGAAATCTTGCATCGAGTGTGTGGGAACTAAATCCTTGTTGCTGCATTCCTTCTGTAAGACCTAATTTGGAGTCTGTAACCACATCTCTTGGAAAGCCTACCCAAACAGATCTTCAACATCACTTGGGAGGAACTGTTGGGAACAAAGAACAGTACACCACAGGACCAGGTCATTTTCGGCCCTCCAAGCCTGCGCTGATCTTGACGCCTGCCTAAACTAAAATCTCTGCACTTCCGAGGTCTGTATCCCTCTACTCCCATCCTATTCACGTATTTGTCAAGATGGCTCTTAAACGTCGCTATCGTACCTGCTTCCACCACCTCTCCCAGCAGTAAGTTCCAGGTACTCACCACCCTCTGTGTAAAGAACTTGTCTCGCACATCCCCTCTAAACTTTGCCCCTCTCACCTTAAACCTATGTCCCCTAGTAACTGACTCTTCCACCCTGGGAAAAAGCTTCTGACTATCCACTCTGTCCATGCCACTCATAACTTTGTAAACCTCTATCATGTTGCCCCTCCACCTCCGTCATTCCAGTGAAAACAATCTGAGTTTATCCAACCTCTCCTCATAGCTAATGCCCTCCAGACCAGGCAACATCCTGGTAAACCTCTTCTGTACCCTCTCCAAAGCCTCCACATCCTTCTGGTAGTGTGGCGACCAGAATTGCACGCAATATTCTAAATGTGGCCTAACTAAGGTTCTGTACAGCTGCAACATGACTTGCCAATTTTTATACTCTATGCCCCGACCAATGAAGGCAAGCATGCCGTATGCCTTCTTGACTACCTTATCCACCTGCGTTGCCACTTTCAGTGATCTGTGGACCTGTACGCCCAGATCTCTCTGCCTGTCAATACTCCTAAGGGTTCTGCCATTTACTGTATACCTCCCACCTGCATTAGACCTTCCAAAATGCATTACCTCACATTTGTCCGGATTAAACTCCATCTGCCATTTCTCCGTCCAAGTCTCCAATCGATCTATATCCTGCTGTATCCTCTGACAATCCTCATCACTATCCGCAACTCCATCAACCTTTGTGTCGTCTGCAAACTTACTAATCAGACCAGCTACATTTTCCTCCAAATCATTTATATATACTACAAACAGCAAAAGTCCCAGCACTGATCCCTGCGGAACACCACTAGTCACATCCCTCCATTCAGAAAAGCACCCTTTCACTGCTACCCTCTGTCTTCTATGACCGAGCCAGTTTTGCCAGCTCACCTCGGATCCCGTGTGACTTCACCTTTTGTACCAGTCTGCCATGAGGGACCTTGTCAAAGGTTTTACTGAAGTCCATGTAGACAACATCCACTGCCCTTCCTTCATCAATCATCTTCGTCACTTCCTCAAAAATTTCAATCAAGTTAGTGAGACACGACCTCCCCTTCACAAAACCATGCTACCTCTCGCTAATAAGTTCATTTGTTTCCAAATGGGAGTAAATCCTGTCCCGAAGAATCCTCTCCAATAATTTCCCTACCACTGACGTAAGGTTCACCGGCCTATAATTTCTTGGATTATCCTTGCTACCCTTCTTAAACAAAGGAACAACATAGGCTATTCTCCAGTCCTCTGGGACCTCACCTGTAGCCAATGAGGATACAAAGATTTCTGTCAAGGCCCCAGCAATTTCCTCCCTTGCCTCCCTCAGTATTCTAGGGTAGATCCTAACAGGCCCTGGGGACTTATCTACCTTAATGTTTTTCAAGACGCCCAACACCTCCTCCTTTTTGATATCGACATGACCCAGACTATCTACACTCCCTTCTCTAGACTCATCATTCACCAAGTCCTTCTCTTTGGTGAATACTGATGCAAAGTATTCATTTAGTACCTCACCCATTTCCTCTGGCCCCACGCATAGATTCCCTCCTCTGTCCTTGAGCGGGCCAACCCTTTTCCTGCTACCCTCTTGCTCCTTATATACGTATAAAAAGCCTTGGGATTCTCCTTAATCCTGTTTGCCAATGACTTTTCATGACCCCTTTTAGCCCTCCTGACTCCTTGCTTAGGTTCCTTCCTACTTTCTTTATATTCTTCAAGGGCTTCGTCTGTTCCCAGCCTTCCAGCCCTTATGAATGCTTCCTTTTTCTTTTTGACTAGGCTCACAATATCCCTCGTTATCCAAGGTTCCCAAAATTTGCAAAACCTATCCTTCTTCCTCACAGGAACATGCTGGTCCTGGATTCTAATCAACTGACGTTTGAAAGTCTCCCACATTTCAGATGTTGATTTACCCTCAAACAGCCGCCCCCAGTCTAAATTCTTCAGTTCCTGCCTAATATTGTTATAATTAGCCTTCCCCCAATTTAGCACCTTCACCCGAGGACTACTCTTATCCTTATCCACAAGTACCTTAAAACTTATGGAATTATGGTCACTGTTCCCGAAATGCTCCCCTACTGGAACTTCGACCACCTGGCCGGGCTCATTCCCCAATACCAGGTCCAGTACGGCCCCTTCCCTGGTTGGCCTATCTACATATTGTTTCAAGAAGCCCTCCTGGATGCTCCTTACAAATTCTGCCCCATCCAAGCCCCGAGCACTAAGTGAGTCCCAGTCAATATAGGGGAAGTTAAAATCACCCACCACTGTTGCTTTTACATCTTTCCAAAATCTGTCTACATATCTGCTTCTCTGTCTCCCGCTGGCTGTTGGGAGGCCTGGAGTAAACCCCCAACATTGTGACTGCAACGAAGATCCTAGTGACAGCCGCCTATTCGCATTTGGGACGCCAAACCAAAACAAAGGACATCTTTCCAGACCTTCTTTTCAGCCTAAATGTTTTTTAAACTCCTTCTATTTCTTTGTAACAGCGGTAAAGAAAAATCCCTTTTATTTTTTCCTGCTTAACCAGTTGTGTATGTATGTGTGTGTGTGAGGGCTAGGATAAATAAGGAGCTTTAATATTTCAATTTGTGTATATGTTTCACTTCATTACTGGTTAAAACTTGGTTTATAATAAACTGATAATTCTGTTGCTTATTAAAGAAACCTGGTTGGCGTGCTTTATTCTGGGAAAAAATAGAGTGTATGATTGACTGTTTCGGTAAGTGGGAAAATTTAATTATATGTTGTGACCGTGGAGAGGTGGGACTGAATTAACAGTGCATTCTTCCCACCTCGGTTGTAACCAGGGGGCCAAGGATAGATCCTTGGGGAACACCAGAGGTAAAGGTGCGGGAACAGAGAGAGAAGCCATTGCAGGTGATTCTCTAGCTACAATTGGATAGATAAGAATGGAACCAGGTGAGAGCAGTCCCACCCAGCTGGACGACAGTGGAGAGGTGTTGGAGGAGGATGGTGTGGTCAACCATGTCAAAGGGTGCAGACAGGTCGAGGAGGACGGGGAGGGGAAGTTTACTTTTGTCACAGTAACATAGAATGTCATTTGTGATTTTGGTAAGAGCTGTTGCAGTGGCAGAAACCTGACTGGAGGGATTAAAATAGGGAATTTCGGGAAAGGTGGGAGACAGCAACATGTTCAAGGACTTTGGAGAGGAAAAGGAGTTTGGAGGTGGGCGGTGGTTTGCAAGGACAATTGAGTCAAGCGTTGATTTTTTTGAAGAGGGCAGAGTTAGTCATAGAGAGATACAGCACCGAAACAGGCCCTTCAGCCCAACGAGTCCGTGCTGACCATCAACCACCCATTTATACTAATCCTATTTTTCCCTCTCACATCCCACCTTCCCTCAATTCTCCTACCACCTACCTACACTGGGGGCAATTTACCTATCAACCCACAAGTCTTTGGCTTGTGGGAGGAAACTGGAGCACCCGGAGGAAACCCACGCGGTCACAGGGAGAACTTGCAAACTCCGCACAGACAGTACCCAGAACCAAACCCGGGTTGCTGGAGCTGGGAGGCCACTGTGCCACTGTGCCGCCCAAGTACCTGAAGAGAGAACCGTTAACAATATCAGCTAACTTGGGAACTAGGTCAGTAGTAATGTTCTCTCTAAGCTGTGCGGCCGTGCAGCAATCCAAACTTTTCTGCGGAGGCCCCCTTAAGTTACCGCATTGTGAGGGCTGCACAAAAAAATTTAGATGGGCTGCGCACTCAGAAAAAAATGCCCGCATACTCCAAAAATAATTTAGGGGGTATGTTGGTCAGCAGGTTAGTGGGAATTCCTTTGGGCCTCCTTATCTCGAGAGACAATGGGTAAGCGCCTGGAGGTGGTCAGTGGTTTGTGAAGCAGCGTCTGGAGTGGCTATAAAGGCCAATTCTGGAGTGACAGGCTCTTCCACAGGTGCTGCAGAGAAATTTGTTTGTCGGGGCTGTTGCACAGTTGGCTCTCCCCTTGCGCCTCTGTCTTTTTTCCTGCCAACTACTAAGTCTCTTCGACTCGCCACATTTTAGCCCCGTCTTTATGGCTGCCCGCCAGCTCTGGCGAACGCTGGTAACTGACTCCCACGACTTGTGATCAATGTCACAGGATTTCATGTCGCGTTTGCAGACATCTTTAAAGCGGAGACATGGACGGCTGGTGGGTCTGATACCAGTGGCGAGCTCGCTGTACAATGTGTCTTTGGGGATCCTGCCATCTTCCATGCGGCTCACATGGCCAAGCCATCTCAAGTGCCGCTGACTCAGTAGTGTGTACAAGCTGGGGATGTTGGCCGCCTCGAGGACTTCTGTGTTGGAATAGGGTCAAGGGAAGAGGAGGTGGGTCTGATGGATAAGATGAGCTCGGAGAGGCCATGAGGGGAGAGGAGAGAAACTAGAGAATGTTGTGGGTTCAGGACTAGCACGGTGGGGGAGGGGTGGGGGGGGGGAGCTTTAGAGGAAGTTTGGCCCGGTGAGTTTTGGCAGCATCCAAAAATACTTTATGTGGACCAGCCAGATGTGGCCTTGAATGGCTAAACCATATGCATTCAAGCCTTGTATCCCTTGGGCGTAAGTGAGTGGAGTTGAAGGCCGTACTGGGTGAATGGGCAGAGTGAGAGAGAGTAATGGGAACTATGGAATCAAAGGTGGAGGTGAGGATGCGGTTGAGTTACTCAGAAGGTTATAGCTTCAAGCCTTGCCGCTGGACTTGAGTGCCCAGTCTGAGCTGACATTTCAGTGCAGCCCTGAGGAGTTGCTGCATTGTTGGAGGTGCTGTCTCTCAGGTCAGAGGCAAACAAAGGTCATGTGACAACTAAAGATCCAATCTGAAGGCACTATTTGAAGAAGATCAGTGAGTTGAGGCCGAATTTCCTTCCTCAGCCGCTGCCATCAAAGAAACAAATTAATGGACCGTGGACCATGTTGCTAGGCAGAAAATGGCTGCTTCATTTGCCTACATAAAAACAGTCATTTGCATCTCCAGTGTTATCAGAAATATGGAGCCTGTCTCCGAGAGACGCTTTTGTTCCAACAAGTCTTTGTGATATTAAACGATGTGAGATCACAGATTAATCAAGGAGTTTTCATATTTGAACATCGCTGTCAAGATTTGTGATCCTGCTTCGACTCCCAAGAGTAAATTCCTCCTCATTTTTCCGCTTGTCTCCTGAATGTGCTCGAGTATTGTTTCACAGGTGTCAGTCACTCTTCAGTTTTTTTTTGGAACAGAGGAAGCTGAGGGGAGATTTAACTGAGGTGTATAAAATTATGAGGGGCCTAGATAGAGTGGATTGGAGGGACCTATTCCCCTTAGCAGAGAGGTCAATAACCAGGGAGAATAGATTTAAAGCAATTGATGGAAAGATCAGAGGGGAGTTGAGGAGTAATCTTTTCACCCAGTGGGGGTCTGGAAATCACTGCTGATACAGGTGGTAGAGGCAGAAACCCTCATCACATTTAAAAAATGCTTGGATAAGCATTTGAAGTGTCATAACCTATAGAGCTACGGACAAAGAGCTGGGAAAGTGGGATTAGCCTGGATAACTCGTTTTCGGCTGGCACAGGGACGATGGATCAAATGGCCTCCCGTACTGTACAGTTTCTATGTTTCAATAACTTACCCAAGCAACAAGTCTTCATGTGTGACCCTACACAGTGAATGGCAAGGGGTTATTTAACCATGATTGGCATCATATTTGTGGCCACATTTGTCCCTGCCCACATACATGTAACTTCTGGAAGGAATTTCCAGTTGACGGTTATGAGCACTGGCTGATTATTTTTTCATAACTCAGGATATCTGAGGCGAATTCTTCAACGTTGTTTCCCAGCTGTCGTGGGACGCCCCGTACTTTTTTTTTTTGCAGGGTAATACTCATGCCCAACCTGTGATCTGCAAACCTGCCCTTTTAATCCTTTTCACAACCTTCCTCCATTACTTCTCTGGTTGGCCAGCGGGTGTCACAACTTGTTGCTGTTGCTGTTGTCAATCTCTCGAAATGTGCGTGACGTCTGTGTGCTCAGGTGATTCAACAGGCCAGTCCTGGAGCCACGGGTCTTTATGCAGAGAAGACCGGGGTGGTGGGATGGGAGGTTCTCAAGAACACAAGAAATAGGAGTAGGAGTAGACCATTCGGCCCATCGAGCCTGCTCCACCATTCAATACAATCATGGTTGACCTTGAGCTTTAATTCCACTTTCCTGCCCATTTCCCATATCCCTTGATTCCCTGAGAGACCAAAAATCTATCTATCCCAGCCGTAAATATATTCAACGATGGAGCATCCACAACCCTCTGGAGTAGAGAATTCCAAAGATTCACCATCCTTTGAGTGAAGTAATTTCTCCTCATCTCAGTCCTGAATGATTGGTCCCTTATCCTGAGACTGTGTCCCTGTGTTCTAGATTCCCTGACCAGTGGGAACAATCTCTCAGCTTCTACCCTATCAAACCCTTTCAGAATCTTGTATGTCTCAATTAGATCGTCTCTCATTCTTCTAAACTCCAGAGAATACAGGCTCAATTTACTCAGCCTCTCATCATAGGACAAACCCCTCATCCCAGGGACCAATTTAGTAAATCTTCACTGCACTGCCTCCAGTGCAAGTATATCTTTTCTTAAATGTGCAGACCAAAACTGCACACAGTATTCCAGGTATGGTCTCACCAAAGCCCTGTACTATTTTAGCGAGACTTCTTTATTCCCATACTCCAGTCCCCTTGCAATAAAGGTTTCTGCTCTATCCCCTTCCACTTTCGTCACTTCTCTGCAGCAGAGTTTACGCTGTCAGTTTCTGACCACGTTGAAGCTTGTTGAATGAGATATCACCACACGGCACGGTTTGTGGCAAGTTCCTCCCACGTACAGTTGTCAATTTGTTCCCTTTTCGATGAGGTGTTCAGAGTGTCCTTAAAACATTTTCTCTGTCCGCCTGGAGATCGGGTGCCATCCTTAAGTTGTGTGTTGGAAACCCATTATTTGGCATGTGGATGCAGTGTCCAGACCGGTGGAGCTGATTTCGCATAATCATGGTTGTGATGCTGGAAGAATTGGCTTCGGTGAGGATGCTGGAGTTGGTTCACCTGTTATCCCACTTGACTTTGAGTATCCTGCAGGGACACCACTGGCTGAAATTCTCAAGTGCCCGGAGGTGCCTTTTTCATCCTCATCACAACCTTCCTGCTGTACTTCTCCAATTGGCCAGCAGATGTCACAATTACCACACAGTATAGATGGCATCCTACCACTGTTGACTTCATGCATGCTTATGAGAAAAGGGTTTGGTGCTTCTTTCAAAGACATTAATAGCCCTCCAGCGCCTAATGACCAAGAAATAATCTTGCAACACAGAGACTACAAGTAAACATGCTTTTTATATCAAAGCTGTGCATCAGGCATGTAGACGTGTGGTCCTCTCACCGACCAATGCAGAGAATTACATCGGATTTACAGGACGAGGCCTTTCAGCCCCACTAGACTGTACCGTTTTTATGCTCTACACGAGCCTCCTCCCACCTGACGTCATCTCACCCTATCAGTATAACCTTCTATTCCATTCTCGCTCCTGCACTTATTGAGCGCTCCCTTAAATGCATCACATGGTAAGTTTATGAATTTCTGACTCGTTTGGCACCGAGCTAAATGCACTGAGTCGGGATTATCTTGCTTCTGTACCATTCACGCACACATCCATGTCAAAAAAATCACATCATTTCTGAAGGAGAGCAGGGGGGAATCGTCTCCCCAGTATCCTGTCTCTCAACCAGCATCACTAATAAAAACATATTATCTGCTCATTAGCTCACCACTATGGTGGGATCTTGCTGTGCGCAAATTGGCTGCGGCACTTCCTACGTTATAACAGTGACTACGCTCCAAAAGTAATTCATTGACTGTGCAGCATGTTGGGTTATCCTGAGGTTGTGAAAAGTGCGATATTAATACAAATCTTTCTTTATAATCCCTGAACACCTCGATCAAATTTCCTTTCCTGTCCTTGTAATGAAAAGAGCCCCATGCTCTTCTTGTGACTAAATCCCCTCGTCCCTGGTATCCTTCTAGAGAATTCCTTTTGCACATACACCATGGCCTTGACACCCTTCCTAAAACAAGGTTCCAAAACTGGACACATTATTCTAACTGCAACCTAACCAATGATTTGCAAGTGTTTAGTGTTACCTCTTTTGTGTTGCATATGCATCACCCCTTTAATTACTTTGGAGTGTTGCTATCCAGGCAAATAAGCTGAAATGAATAAAAATGAGCTGTGATTTTGAATTGGGAAAGGGTTAAACCCTGAACACATGCAATCAAGGGTGTTATATTACACAGTGGGTCTGGAGAGACCCCCGCCTGTTGCAATGTACAGCACCAGACGTACAAGAGGACCTGTCACAATAGCCCTGCAATGTGTGGGACAGACAGGTGCTACTTAAAAACACTGAGCACACAAAGCTCTCTTTAACAAGCTCTTATCTCGTGGTATCAAACCAGTGGTGTGTCTCTGACTGCACTTCTTGAATAAATACCTTTACAGACACTGCCTCGGGCACTAGTCTGAGGACAGTGCTGTTTACTTTGGTAACATCTCAGAGTCTTTTACTCTGCAGACCATAAGAAATATGAACAGACCCCTCACCCTCACCCTCACCCCACCTGTCAATACAATCATGGTTGATTTCCATCTCAACTCCACTTTCCCACCCAATCCCCTTGATCTCATTCTATCGATCTCACTCTTGAATATACTCAACAGCTTTGGGGTAGAGAATTCCGAAGATTCACAACTCTCTGAGTGAAGAAATTTCTCCTCATCTCAGTCCTAAAGGGCCAACCCCTTATCCTGAGACAGTGACCCCTAGTTCCAGACGCTACAGCCAAGGGGGAAACAGCTTCTCGGTATCTAACCCGTAATTTTATATGTTTCAATGAGCTCTTTCATCACTGATATCATTCTAGAGAACTTGCATCTGCCTCTTTATTGAATGGAGGGCTGTTATCTAGGCAAATAAGCTGAAATTATTGGGAAAGGGTTAAACACTGAGCACCCACAATCAGGGAGTTATATTACACAGTGGGTCTGGAGTGACCAGTGCATGGAATGATGTACAGCTTGTCATCTCACGTAAAAGATACCACCCACTAACAGCGCAGCACTCCCTCAGTGCTGCATTGGCAGCGTCAGCCTGGATTTTACACTCAAGTCTACTGGTGGGGGTCTTGAACTCGTGACCTTTATGCTCTAGAGTGGTGCTGACTGAGCTGCAGCTGCTCCCTAAAGTTCCAGGCTCGTTATAATGGGCCATGAGCATGGATGACGCACACAAAGCGGGGCTCACTCCCCGTTTCCTTTGCTTCGAGATCCCCGGGATCATCCGGGGCTGTCCTGTGAAGAGATATGGAGTAGAATGGGCCCCAATTCTCTGGCGTTTCGAAGAATTAGATGTGATCTAATTGAAACGTATAAAATTCTGAGAGGGCCTGACAGGTTAGATACCAAGAGGCCTGTTTCCCCCTGGCTGTAGAGTCTAGAACCCGGGGTCACAGTCTCAGAATAAGGGGCAGGCCATTTAGGACTGAGGTGAGGAGAAATTTCTTCGCTCAGAGGGCTACGGATCTTTGGAATTCTCTACCGCAGAGTTGCTGAGTATATTCAAGAATGAGATCGATAGGTTTTTAGGCAATAAGAACCCGAGGGGAAACGGAGATTGGGTGGAAAGCGAAGATGAAGTAGAAGAACAGCCATGATCGTATTGATATGCGGAGCAGTCTCAGGAAGCTGTGTGTGTGGTGGGGGGGGGGTTGGGGAGGTGGTGTTGGTGGGGGAGATGGGCCTATTGCTATTCTTAAGGTCTGCAGAGTCAAAGACTCTGAGCAGGGCGGCACAGTGGCGCAGTGGTTAGCACCGCGGCCTCACAGCTCCAGCGACCCGGGTTCGATTCCGGGTCCTGCCTGTGTGGAGTTTGCAAGTTCTCCCTGTGTCTGCGTGGGTTTCCTCCGGGTGCTGCGGTTTCCTCCCACATGCCAAAGACTTGCAGGTTGATAGGTTAATTGGCCATTATAAATTGCCCCCAGTATAGGTAGGTGGTAGGGAAATACAGGGACAGGTGGGGATGTGGTAGGAATATGGAATTAGTGTCGGGTTAGTGTAAGTGGGTGGTTGATGGTCGGCACAGACTCGGTGGGCCGAAGGGCCTGTTTCAGTGCTGTATCTCTAAACTAAAACTAAGTTACCAAAATAAACAGCACTGTCCTCAGACTAGTGCCCGAGGCAGAGCCTGTAAAGGTATTTATTCAAAGGTGCAGTTCAGAGACACACCACTGGTTTGATACATCGTGTTGAGAGCTTGTTAAATACAGCTTTGTGTGCTCAGTATCTTGAAGCAGCACCTGTTTGTCCCACACATTGTGGCAGGTCCCCTTGTACGTCTCCTGCTGTCACGGGTCAAACCAGGCTGCTCAGAGAAACTGGATTGAACGGACGGAATCCAGTTCAATGGCCTTGAGAGACCTTCTCATATGAAGCTCTCCGTGACTATTTGGACCCTGACTGCTTCTCACTATCGGACACAGATTATCGCACGGGTCTGCAAGACTCGTGCTTGGGGTTCTCAACCAAATCTAGTGCCCCCACGCTAACAAAACGCCCCACAACGCAGCAACAACTGCATAAGGCCGCTGGATCAGTTTAATTTAAACGTGTTCTAATTGTGATACGATTTGCTTTATTATTCTCTGAGGCTGACCCAGATTATATGAAACTACGGTGTCCCATTTGACCCGAGATTAGCTACCGGCCCCATATCCTCTTCATTTCCAACACCACCCACTTCTACCTCCCTGCAGGCCTCGGCTCATCTGCTGCTGCAACTCCCTTCCATGCTTTTCTTACCTCTGAACTCCTGGTCAACCTCCTCTCCCATCGTAAACATCAGCTCACCCAAAACTCTGCTGCTGCAGATACCAACTCACACAAAGTCCTGTTCACCCATCACCCCGGCGCTCACTGACCTATATTGGCTCCTGGTTCATCAATGCCTCGATTTCAAAATTCTCATCCTTGCATTCAAATCTCTCTCCGTGGCCGCAACCCTCCCTAGCTCTGTAATATTCTAACAACAACTTTACATAGCGCCTGCGACAGAGTAAAACATCCATGTCTCTCCCTGGCAACTGTCTGAGGCTGATCTGGACGGTTCACAACCTCAGTATCATATTTGACTGAAAGATGAGCTTCTGACCGTACATCTGTACCCATCACCATGGTCCCCTATTTGCACCTCTGTAACATCGCCCAACTGTGCCCCTACCTCAGCTTTTCTGCTGCTGATACCCTCATATATGTCTCTAGACTTGACCATTCCAAGGCAGTCCTGGCTAGACTCAAATCTTCCAACCTCTATAAACTTGACCTCATCTAAAACTCTGCTGCCTGTCTCCCAACTTGCCATTGAGGAGAAATGTCTTTACTCAGAGGGTTGTGAATCTTTGTAATCCTCTACCCCAGGGGGCTGTGGGAGCTCAGTCATTGAGTATCTTTAAAGCAGAGATTGACAGATTTCTAAATACAAATGACATAAAGGGATATGGGGATAGAGTGGGAGAAAGGCATTGAAGTGGATGATCAGCCATGATCGTATTGAATGGCAGAGCAGGCTCGATGGGCTGAATGGCCTACTCCTGCTCCGATGGTCCTATGTTCACCAAGCACCGCAGTGCTCACTGACCTACTGGTTACCGGTTGAGCAATGCCTCGATTTTAAAATTCTCATCCTCGTTTTCAAGTCCCTCCATGGCCTCACCCCTCCCTATCTCTGTATCCTCCCGCCCTATAACCCTCTGAAATGTCTGCACTCCTCCAATTCTGACCTCCTGCCAATCCCTGATTTTAATCGCTCCACTATTGGCAGCCGTGCCTTCAGTTGCCAAAGCCCTAAACTCTGAAATTCCCTCCCTAAACCTCTCTGCCTCTCTCTCTCCTCCTTTAGGGCGAGCCTTAAAATCTACCTCTTTGACCAAGTTTTTGGTCATCTGCCCTAATCTTTCCTTTTGTGACTTGGTGTCAAATTTAGTTCAGTTAAGCTCCTGTGAGGTGCCTTGGGACATTTTACTACATTAAAGGGGCTATAGAAATGCAAGCTGTTGTTATTCTTTACTGCAAAGTTGAATTTTCGCTAGGAATATGATTCCACACACAGGATATGGGATGTCAGACTGACCCAAGGGCTGATCATTCCTTGATTACCTTTGGGCTTATTGTTGTTTTTAAATGTTAACCTATTTACCTGTCTGTGTGTGAGTGTTTGTGTGTATGACTCTATCTATGTATGTGTGCTTATGTGACTGTATTTGTATCTGAGTGTATATGCGGAAAGTGGAATTTGGAAAACCCAAACCTTCTGTGTGTGTATGTGTGTGTGTCTGTTTCTTGCTGTCTGTCTCTGTCTCTGAGTTTGTCTCGCTCTGTCTCTGTGTGTCTGTTTCTTGCTGTCTGTCTCTGTCTCTCAGTTTGTCTCGCTCTGTCTCTGTCTCTGTGTGTCTATTTCTGTTCCTCTGTGTGTGTTTCTCTCTGTCTTTCTCCCTCTTCTCTGTTGTTAGAAATTAGCAAAATGCCTAGTATGTATAGTATACATAAACAGCCTGAAACAGGTAGAGGATTAGGTTAGTGTTGTCATTTTTTGTTTTACTAAAAACTGCTTAAGTTTATTTTCTCCAGAAACAAACTAGTAGAATGATTATGCTTAAGTGATAACACCTAGCCCAGAAAAGGAACCACTGCTGGGTAGATGCATGAATAGATAAACATATTACAAACTTGTGTTGGTGTTTCACTTAGCCCTGCCTAATTAAGATGCTTGCTGAACTGCGAAAGTTAATTAGTATGCTGAAGTAGAATAGAAGTTACTTTAGTGAATCACCCTATGGTTCAATATTCTGATAAGAACTTAGAACAGTTAGCCTAGATGGCTGACTTTATGAACAGCTCTGAGCATGAACAACTGGCAACAGGCAAATTTGAACAATAAGGCCCACGACTGAAAGTAGGTTTGAAGGCTGAGGACGGTATTCCAGGGAGTTATGAATTTGATCATGGAAAACAGCACAGAATGAGATAAAGAAAGCAGTCCTGAGGTTTCTGTAGCAACCTGGTTGGTTAAGAACAGAAAATATATATAAGAGCTGTAGAGATCGATGAAAGGTGGAAGATAACTTAAGTGGAAGGGGGGGGGGGGTCTCATCTTCATGGCTTAAACAAAGAACTTGACATACCATTGAGCACCTTGTATTAAAGGGGAACTTTTACAGGGCTATTATGTCCGGCCAATATAACGCACAGGGTGCACTCTGAAAAAGGGTATAAAGCAAAGAGTTTTGGAAGGCTCCAATGCAGTAGACGGTGGTGAGGAACTCCCAATAGTGGATCTATGCTGACTTCAGTCTAACGCTATTGGGTTATTCATGGGGTCTTCGAGAAGAAGCAAGGCGCCAAGAAGAAAAGAAAGAAAAGAGCTGCTTGCACATACAAGCTGTCCTGCCCGACCTGGACCGGTACTTGTTACATACCATGGTTGTATGTTTTTGCTGAATAACTAGTGTGTTGTATCCCATCTGACACTCTGATTAAACTGAACATATTCACTATATTGGTTGCAGTCGATCATCCTGATTGACTGATTGATAACAACAATCCTGCTTAATTGAAAAATAATACTGTCTCCCTCTCTGTGTCTCTGTATGTGTGTGTGTGTGTGTCCGTGTGTGTGTCTGACTCTTTCTGTGTCTTTGTCTCGCTCTGTGTATGTCTCTCTGTCTCTGTGTTTCTCTCTTTCATAGCATCATACAATGGTTACAGCAGAAAAGGAGGCCGTTTGGCCATTCGTGTCCATGCTGGCTCCCTGCAAGAACAACTCACCCAGCCCCACTCCCCTGCCTTTTCCCTGTAGCCCTGCAATTTTTTTGCTTCAGATAATTATCCAGTTCTCTTTTGAAGGCCTCTATTGAATCTGCTTCCAACACACTCACAGTCAGTGCATTCCAGATCCTAACAGCTGGCTGCAGAAAGAGGTTTTTCCTCATGTCACCATTGCTTCTTTTGTCAATCACCTTAAATCAGCGTCCTCTGGTTCTGGATCCTTCGACCAATGGGAACAGTTTCTCCCTATCTACTCTTCCCAGATCCTTCATGATTTTGAACACCTCTATCAAATCTCCTCTTAATCTTCTCTTCTCCAAGGAGAACATTCCCAGTTTCTCCAACCTATCCACATAACTGAAGTCCCTCATTCCGGGAACCATTTTCGTGAATCTTTTCTGCACCCTGTCTGCCTTAACATCTTTCCTAAAGTGTGGTGCCCAGAACTGGACACAATACTTCAGTTGAGACTAAACCAGGGTTTTATACAGGTTTGTCATAACTTCCTTATTTTTCTTCTTGCTTCTCTCTCTCTCTCTCTCTCTGTGTGTCTCTCTCTGTTTCTGTGTGTGTGTATCTGTCTGTCTCTCTTTGTGTGCGTGTGTGTGTCCTTCTCTGTGCGTCTCTCTCTCTCTCACTCTGTGTCTTTCTGCCTGTTTTTGTGTGTGTGTCTCTCTCTCTCTCCCTCTCTGTGTCTCTCTCAGTTTCAATATGTGTGTGTAGTCTCTGTGTCTCCCTCTCCCTCTCTGTGTTTCTGTGTCTCTATCTGTAACTCTGTGTCTTTCTGCCTGTGTTTGTGTGTCTCTCTCTCCCTCTCTGTGTCTCTCTCAGTTTCAATATGTGTGTGTAGTCTCTGTGTCTCCCTCTCTGTGTTTCTGTGTCTCTATCTGTAACTCTGTGTCTTTCTGCCTGTGTTTGTGTGTCTCTCTCTCCCTCTCTGTGTCTCTCTCAGTTTCAATATGTGTGTGTAGTCTCTGTGCATCTCTCTCCCTCTCTGTGTTTCTGTGTCTCTATCTGTCTCTATGTGTGTCTCTGTTTCTGTATTTGTCTCTCTCTCTCCCTCTCTGTTTTTCTCTCTCCCACCCCTGCAACATTTACATACAAACACAGCCCCGTGCAAACGTCAGAGCTTGCCCTGTGATTCGAATCCCGCTGTGTTTTTCAATCGCTGCTGAATAAATAGACAGCGCTCAGTTCGGATACGTACAGAAGTGGAGAAAAACACGACAGAGCTGTGCCAGAGGCAGGAGAGATTCCTGGAACTTGGTGTGGAGGAATTTTCAATCTGCTGATGCAAGAACAAAAACTTTCTTGTAAAGTTTTGGGAGTCTTCGCAGAATTCTGAATCCCCTGCTCGGGCAGATAATCTTTGTCACTCGTTTCCCACAAATATTGAAGATTATTTTGGGGAGGAGGGAGGGAGAGGGGGGGGTGGGGGGTGGGATTGTTTTTCTTTTGTGTGTGTTTGTTGCAATGTCTGATTTGTCCAGCTCGGCGATGGTAGAGTCTGAGCGAAGAAGGCAGCCGAGGTACCTGAACAAGGCGGTGTGTAGAAGTTTATTTGGAAGAGTGGATCACGAAGAGTTGAGGAGAGACCTGAAAAACCAGCTTCGGGAAATCAAAAACTCTCACTGCCAGAGGTGGAACTTTGATTTCGAGAACCATAGCCCCCTCGCTGGCAATTACATCTGGGAAGCTTTGGACACTCGGGATTTTCCCAGTTTCTACAGGGATGGCTCGTCCTCCCTCCCCGTCCCGGTCGCCGACAACAGGAGCGACCCGCAGACCTCCAACCTTAAACAGGGCACGGAGAACAGCGGCAAGGCGAAGGAAAACGGGGAAAACAACAAAAAAAGCGGATCCAAATCCTCCAGGGAGAGAAAGCGAGAAAGCCCAGCGCCCATAACAGGTAGATTGTGAAATCAGTCCAGTTCAAAAAAAATAACAGTCAGCGTGAATGGTGTTTACAGTAGTTAGTGCTAAACAGTCCCAGGCTATATATATTTATCTAGATCAATATGTCCAAAGTATTGCCCCGGTTTAGGGTGTGGAAAAGTTTTTTTTTTGCACTTGAGAGTTTGAAAAGTTTTGTAAAAGTTTTTTTTTTGGCCCCTAAAGAATCTGCAGTTTGCAAACTTTTTTTGCCCAGTGAAGTTGCAATTTGTAAAAAGTACTTGTGTTTGAGGGAGTGAGTTGGAAGTTTTTGCGGTGTGACTCCCTCACATTCAGCAGATGACGCTGCCACTCACACGCCTTGTTTTGCTCCTTTTAAAGCTCCCCACCCTTTAAAACCCCCTTAAGAAAAATTGCAGTGCAGCTCTTTGTATGCGTGTGTGTATTTGTGTACAGATTTGCTGTACCTTCAACCCACCTCTTCCCTCTATTTGCTGCAGATTTCTTTCCAAAACGCAAGACCATTATGGGTTCTAAGTCCTGTGTGGAAACAGCATCAGTGATTCCCGGGGAGAGAACTCCAAGGAAAAGGATTCGGTAAAAATCAACAAGGATCAGCTGGGACGTGAGAGAGGTCGGTGTGGATTTAAAATCTAGAAATCCAAAATTAAGTGACAAATGTTGGAGGAGTGCTCATGTCAAATCTAATTGTCATCAGATGACACTGGGACATGGGCAAAATTTAAATTTTTCAGACATGAATTTATCTATTTCAAACTTCATTACGTGAACCCCTTTTCCCCGGGGTAATCTGTTTGAATTTGACTTTATTAAAAAAGAAACAGGTTTGCAAAGTTCAATTATCTTCATTAATAACAACTTTACAGCAATAAAGAGTAACTGACTGAATTATTCCTTTCCCACAGTGGTTGAAACTGAGACATCTCTGTTGTTAAGTGTCGGTTTCTGGGTGTTTTCTGAGTGTGTTGGAAGCTGTGGTTTTTTCCCTGCCCTCTGGGTTGAACTCTGGTTGATTCTGGGCTGTGCCCCCTGACATCACCTGTTATTTAATATCCCGCTCTCCCCAGATCAGGTTGTGGTTTGGGTCACCACCCCCGTCCGCCCGGGTATCAGATTGTCATCCCTCCTCCCCTTTCTGGGGATTTGCTCTCAAAGTGGTGGAAAGTGGCAGGAATAATCAGCCTAATTCCAGGAAGAGGGGAAATAGGGGTGTCTGGGGTGGGGGGGAATGTCAGTGAGAGAGAGGGAGGACGGCAGGGTCTTTAAGGAATTCAGGCAGGAGTGGATCCTGAGCTTTTGCTATTGAGGTTCTCATTACTCCCAAGACCAGTACTCCCATTTGTGCACGTGTGTTTTGTAAAGGACACTTTGTTTGCCAAATACAATATTTCCTATTGAGCCAAGTCTGCCTGTTTTAAAGTGGCTTCACCTTAAACAGTTTGGCAACTTATTTTGTTCAGGAAAGTTGTGACGGTCAAAATGCTCTGAAAGGTATCTCATCTGACATCCCCCACCCTCCTCCGACCTCCAACAGCTGTTCTTAAGTCCGCTTGGGCTGTTTCCATGTGGACTCCCAGGTATCTGGGAGCTGACCACCGGCGCTGTGATAAACCCGACAATAGTTCTGTTCCTGGGATTGAGGGAGACGGGCCGCCATCAAAATGAATGAGAGAGAGCAGCTGGTGTTCCTGCCCCTGATCCCTATCCAATATCCTCTCTGCCAACCCCAAGTCCCAATCTCCCACTGGAATGTGCGTAGGGACCACTTGTGGTGGGGGAATGGGGATAGACGTTTTCCGCCTTTCCCCAGTTTATCTTTCGTAAGAACATAGGAGCAGGAGTAGGCCATTCAGCCCATCGAGCCTGCTCCACTATTCAATATTTCACCCCCGTACCCACTTCAAATTCTGCAACTGACCCTTCATTAACCCCCTCCCCAAACTCTTTGTACAGGTTCTCCCTCTGGTGTGGGCAGAGGGTTGAGGATAAGGTAAAGTGGCAATGTTCTCCCCCCATGGTTAAATAGTCAGTCGTCCAGACTTATGCACGTCTGCTGGAGTGAGGTATGGGCGGGGAGGGGGTGAATGGAGGCTGGAACTGCAGCCCAGTGAGGAAGGGAGGCACATTTTAATAAAAAGGATTAAATAAAGAACATCTCTCCTTACAGCACCCAGCTGTTCTCCTGTTACCCAGAGTTTGACCGTATTGCATCTACAAGATAAGACAGAGTTTCTTAAATTCAAAAGACTGCAAAAAACACACTCTCGCTTTCTGTCACCAATATGAGTGAAAATGATTTAATTTTGCGGGGGATATGTGTCCCTCACTGGTTCCTGCCCAGACTGCTGCCCATTCCCTTCCTGCTCATTGGTGAGACAGTCACTAGTGTCACTGGTCAGTAATCTCTTGCCCCCTCTGATCAGGCTCTGAATGATTGGTAACAGTGATGGGCAGTAGCAAAAACCTCCAGAATTGACCTCGATCAAAGTATCCTGAGCAAACAGCTCAGCACCCAGGGTGCAGAACTTTGGATAGAGGGCCTTCAAACTAAAACGTGAAATTCAAACCGAAAATTCCGGTGCGGATTTGTTTTTGGTCTGTTATAGCCTTCGATGCTACCCGGACTCCCACAGTCACTGGCCTGGGGATGGAGAGCAGGGGCAGCAGTGTGAATATTTGTTCTAGGCCTCACATTGTCCATCTGACGTGGGCTGTTCGCGGAGAGAGTTGTGTAATACGAGTCTGAGTTTTCTAGTGGTTACAGATGGGCCGCTGGAGGTGATGATGCAATCAATTATCGGGGATGTATTAAAAGCAGCAACCTGCATTTAGTAATAAAACATCCCGATGTGCTTCACAGGAATGTAATCCAGACACAAATTTGACACTAAAGAAGAAGATATTAGGATAGGTCAATGGGGTAGGTTTTAAGCAGCAACTTGAAGTGCAGTGGGTGGGGAGGAGGTGGGGGGGGGCGGTGGGTGGTGGTGAAAAGGTTTAGGGAGGGAATTCCAGAGCTTAGGACTTAGAAGACTGAACACACGGCCACTAATACTGGGGTGAAGGAAGTCAGGGATGAGCAAGAGGCCAGAATTGGAGGAGCGAAGAGATCTCAGAGGGTTGTAGGGCTGGAGGATGTTACAGAGACAGTGGAGAACGAGGCCATGAAGGGATTTGAACACAAGGATGAGCATCACACAAGAAGTGTATGGCACAGTATCAAAGCGTGTTGGCTTACATGACTTCCCCAGTGGCGTATTGCTAGCTACAAACCAGGAGAATCTACTTTCGGGCTTGTAAATAATGGCATTCCATTTCTGTCTTTCAGATGCTTTTTGCACTGGGTTTTTCAATAAACTCTCGGCTTTGAGAATTGGACACCTTCTACCCAGATCAAAGTTAATCAGATCCTGAATGTGATAAAGCTCGAATGGAGTCTCCAAAAGCAAAGGACAGCTTCAGATCCAATGTATTGGGAGTTGATAAGGCTGCTGGATTCTGGATTCATTCCATCTGTGCTGTACATGTATAGAGAAACATCCAGGACATGCTGTGTGCACTCAAACTGTATAACAATTACCTGTCTATTCATTTTTTATCACAAAGTATAGGGCACAGAGAAACTCCTAACTACAGCGTCCACAATGAATACACCCAAGAGGCCATTAACAGGCCTTTGTGCAATTGGGAATCAGAAAGTTAGCTTGACATGTCAGGACAAAACTATTGGGAACCTATATTCCAAGATGGCTAGTGTGGGGGGAATGGAGAGATGCTGCAATAGGGGATGCACCTCATAGAGTTAACATTGAGGGAGCATCACTCTGCATCTCACCTGATGCTGTACCTGACCTGAGAATCCTGGGCTGCAGTTATACTGCAGGTAGTGATTGGTATGTGGCAGGTGCAATATATGTCGGCAGACTAACCTCAGTCTTAAGTAGCATTATGCAGGAGTGCTTAACGACACAAACTGTGTTCCACTCCCCAGGCTACATCTGTTTTGTCCTACGTTAGAGAGGTTCCACGTCAAATTGTTCCCAAAAAAAATGCCCAAGGCATGGAACTTTGCTTGGGACTGGAGTTATACTGCAGCTACTGTGAGCTTCAAGTTGTGTGAGTTAGCTTGCTGGGAGGTGGGTGGGGGGGGGGTGGTCTTGTGGTCCTCGCCTTTAGTCCACTCGGTCATCCCAACAGGCCCCAGAACCAGATCATTGGACAAATCCCAACAGGCCTCAGCACCAAATTATTGGGAAAATCCCAACAGGCCCCAGCACCACAGCATTGGGAAAATCCCAACAGGCTCCAGCAACAGAGCATTGGGCAAATTCCAACAGATCCCAGCACCAAAGCATTGGGAAAATCCCAACAGGCCCCAGCACCAAAGCATTGGGAAAATCCCAACAGACCTCAGCACCAGAGCATTGGGAAAATCCCAACAGGCCCCAGCACCAGAGCATTGGGAAAATCCCGACAGGCCCCAGCACCAGAGCATTGGGAAAATCCCAACAGACCTCAGCACCAGAGCATTGGGAAAATCCCAACAGGCCCCAGCACCAGAGCATTGGTAAAATCCCAACAGGCCGCAGCACCACAGCATTGGGAAAATCCCAACAGGCCCCAGCACTGCTTCTGCAGGTACCAAAATCAGGCTGGGTATTTCTGTGACTGCAACAATGTTAAAAGCCCTCGAGGTTCCACTTGGGACATGGCCTACAGATAATGAGGGACAATGGACCTTGCAAAATACATTAGCCAAAAATAATGAACCCTATGACATTAAAAAGACCCTTTTAAACCACCAAACCACCAGAATTCAGCAACAATTAAACCTCAGCAATTAGGAATCTTTGTACAAACTCCTGTAAAATAGGGATAAAAAAGATTTTATAAGTTATATTATGTGTAAAGTTGCATACAGTTCATTTAAAAACTACAATAACTGATGTTGCAGAATGTTTAAAGAAATTGTGCATAATTTAGATTATTTTTTATTTGCATGTGGATTGATAGGGTAATGGATCGCTGAACCTGTACAGAATTTGTTTAGCATGGGATTGTAATTAAATAAAACAAATTCATTTTTTAAACTTGCTCCAGTTGTCTACGGTGCTTTTGTAGAGCTTTCTTATCCTTCCCCATTTATCAGTGATGCCCTCCGGAACACTTACCCAAGTGTCCATTGCTTAATAGTGCTAGCCGGGCACCATCTTGTCCTCCAATCCCAACATATGCATACACACAGGCTTTCCTGCCAGGAGCCACAGGATAACAATCAGGAATCAAAACCCTGCCAATAACTTTTGTTTGTAACCCCACCCATCTAACCTTTTCCTCAGCTCAGGGGCACTGCACAAAGTACACCACAGTTAGTAAATAAGTTAATTAAATTAGTTAATGGTACCCATCCAGGATTGAACCTTACTTCTTCTTGTCCTACATAGCTCAGTATCACACTGACTGCTTAATTCTTAACCCAACTCAGCGTTGACTCAGGATTAAAGCCAAGACCTTCCTGGTCAAAATAGCTTCACTATCCATGGGAAAGCGCATGGGAAAGGCTTCCACTGCTATGTCCAGACTGGCCAAGAGAGTGTGGGAAAATGGCGCACTGACACGGAACACAAAAGACCGAGTGTATCAAGCCTGTGTCCTCAGTACCCTGCTCTATGGCAGCGAGGCCTGGACAACGTATGTCAGCCAAGAGCGACGTCTCAATTCATTCCATCTTCGCTGCCTCTGGAGAATCCTTGGCATCAGGTGGCAGGACTGTACCTCCAACACAGAAGTCCTCGAGGCGGCCAACATCCCCAGCTTAAACACCCTACTGAGTCAGCGGCGCTTGAGATGGCTTGGCCATGTGAGCAGCATGGAAGATGGCAGGATCCCCAAGGACACATTGTACAGCGAGCTCGCCACTGGTATCAGACCCACCGGCCGTCCATGTCTCCGCTTTAAAGACGTCTGTAAACGCGACATGAAGTCCTGTGATATTGATCACAAGTCGTGGGAGTCAGTTGCCAGCGATCGCCAGAGCTGGCAGGCAGCCATAAAGGCGGGGCTAAAGCATGGCGAGTCAAAGAGACTTAGCAGTTGGCAGGAGAAAAGACAGAAGTGCAAGGGGAGAGCCAACTGTGTAACAGCCCTGACAACCAATTTTCTCTGCAGCACCTGTGGAAGAGTCTGCCACTGTAGTATTGGCCTTTATCGCCATTCCAGGTGCTGCTCCACAAACCACTGACCACCTCCAGGTGCTTACCCATTGTCTCCCAAGACAAGGAGGCCAAAGAAGAAGAATACACAGTACTTACCTATGTACGGGACAGGAGGGTGAACACCTGCCTCATCAGCCTGGACCAGGAGAAGGCTTTTGACAGGATATCACACACCTACATGATGGACATGCTTTCCAAAATGGGGTTTGGGGCGGGTATCTGCAATTGGATCAAACTGCTTTACACAAACATCAGTAGCGCAGTCTCAATCAATGGGTGGGAATCAGAAAGTTTCCCGATCCAATCTGGAGTCAGACAGGGCTGTCCTCTGTCCCCGGTCTTGTTTGTTTGCTGTATTGAACACTTTGCTGAGTCCATTAGGAAGGATGCGAGCATAAGAGGGGTGACAATCCCAGGCAGTGGAGGCAACCAGGTAAAACCTCCCTGTACATGGATGACGTCGCCGTCTTCTGCTCAGATCCTCTGTCTGTGCGCAGACTGATGAGTATCTGCGACCAGTTCGAACTGGCCTCGGGAGCCAAAGTTAACCACGGCAAGAGCGAGGCCATGTTCTTTGGGAACTGGGCTGACCGATCCTTTGTCCCCTTCACCGTCAGATCAGACTACCTGAAGGTGCTGGGGATATGTTTCGGAAGGGCCGGGGCGTGCACCAAAACCTGGGAGGAGCGAGTAGCCAAGGTACAACACAAGCTGAGCATGTGGGAGCAGCGATCTCTCTCCATTGTGGGTAAGAACCTGGTCATCAGGTGCGAGGCGCTCATGTTGTTGCTGTACGTGGCGCAGGTCCGGCCCATACCCCACTCCTACGCTGTGGCAGTCACCCGAGCCATTTTCTGCTTCATCTGGGGATCCAAAATGGACCGGGTCCAGAGGAACACGATGTTCAAACCTCTGGATAAGGGCGGGAAAAATTTACCCAACATCGCCCTCATCCTGATGACTACCATCGTGTGCGGCTGCATCAAGCTGTGTGTAGACCTCCAGTACGCAAACTCCAAGTGTCACTACGTACTGAGGTTCTATCTGTCCTCAGTGTTGCAAAGGATGGGTCTGGTCACATTGCCGCGGAATGCTCCATCCAGTTGGACCGTGCCGTACCACCTATCCTTCGTGGAAAGGTTTCTGCACTAAAACACCTTTGACCACAAATTCATCAGGCAGTGGTCTACATGGAATGTCCTCAAGGCCCTACGGGAAAAGGAGATGGTGGATCCTGTCGGATGGTTCCCCGAGCAGACCGTCAAAGTCATTTGGCGGAATGCCTCATCACCAGAACTTTCAAACAAGCACCAAGATGTAGCTTGGCTGGTGGTGAGAAGGGCCCCCCCCCGTCAGATCCTTCCTGCACACCCGAAGTCTCGCCCCCTCCGCACAATGCCCTCGTGGTGGCTGTGGTGGGGAAGAGACGGTTGCCCACCTCCTCCTGGAATGTGTCTTTGCAAAGCAGGTGTGGAAAGAGATGCAGTGGTTTTTGTCGAGGTTCATCCCAAGCAGCTCTGTAACACAGGAGTCTGTGCTCTACGGGCTGTTCCCAGGGACGCACACCGAGACAAACATCAACTGCTGCTGGAGGACTATCAATTCAGTGAAAGACGCCCTTTGGTCTGCCCGAAACCTGCTGGTTTTCCAGCGCAAAGAGTTGTCCACCACCGAATGTTGCAGACTGGCACATTCCAAGGTCCAGGACTACGTGCTGAGGGACGCACTAAAGCTTGGGGCAGCCGCAGCAAAGGCTCAATGGGGAAAGACCACAGTGTAAGGTCCCCCCCCACCAAGCTGAACTGAGGGGCTGGATCCATGGGAAACCCCTCGAACTGGATCGGGAAAATATTTATTTGCTGTAAAATGTACATGGCAGGTAAAATGAAATGGAAGGGCTGTGAGGCAACTCACTCCTGTATTGAAGGAAACTGATCTCCTCTGCACTGTTTGTATTGTCGACTTGATGCTGTTTGGAAATGTTTTGTAATGTATTTTTTTTACAGATTTTTATGAATAAAGTATATTTTGGGAAAAAGAACTTTACCCCAACTCTTGAAGAACCTTGAAAGCAGAACTTATGGGTCTCCCCTTAATTGCTTAACTGGGTGGCTGTAAATAAATTTCACAGACACCAAAATGGTTAGTTTGTCCGCTTCCTGGCAGGATTGGTTGAACAGTGAACAACAACCGAGGCACCAGGAGAACTCCGTGCTCTGCTTTGAAAAGTGGGATGGGATCGTTAACATTCCCCCAGAGTGAAAACAGCTTGGTTAACCATCTCATCTGAAGGATGGCACCTCCAACAATGTAGCACTCAGCTCAGTGCTGCACTAAAGTGTCAGCCCATCAGCCCACACCATTGCTCTGAAGTGAGGCTACAGCCCAGAGTGCAATTGGGTCAGTATATGTGTGTGTGGGTATGTGTGTGTGTGTGTGCACGTTATACCCAATGTTTTTATGTAAAAATGCAGCAGCCAATCTGCAGAGCAAGATCCCACAGACAGCAATGTTGTAAATGACCAGATCATCTGTTTGAGTGGGTTGAGGGACAAATGTTGACCAGGACACCAAGGAGAACTCCACTGCTTTTCTTCAAATAATACCATGGGATCGTTTACATCCGACTGAGGGAGCAGAAGGGCCTTGTTCGTGTTTCTCATCCAAAAGACAGCGCCGCTGACAGTGCAGCACTCCCTCAGTTTGCACTGGAGTGTCAGCCTTGATTTTTGTGTTCAAGTTGCTAGAGTGAACTTTCTGATTCAGAGCCAGTGAGACACAACTGAAACCTAGGTGAATTTGAGGAAAGATTTATCTTTCCTTCATGATTTCCACTTCTTTATTATTCATTTATGGGATGTCGGCATTGCTGGCTAGGCTGGCATTTATTGCCCGTTAGATGCTGCCAGACCTGCTGAGTATTTCCAGCATTTCTTGTTTTTATTTCAGATTTCCAGCACCTGCAGTATTTTGCTTTTATTGCCCATCACTTGAGAAGGTGGTGGTGAGCTGCCTTCTTGAACGGCTGCAGTCCTTGGAGTGTAGGTACACCAACAGTGTTATTAGGAAGGGAGTTCCAGGGTTTTGACCCAGCGACAGTGAAGGAACGGCGATATAGTTCCAAGTCAGGATGGTGTGTGGCTTGGAGGGTGGTGGTGTTCCCGTGCATCTGCTGCCCTTGTCCTTCCAGGTGATAGGGGTTACACGTTTGGAAGGTGCTGTCGAAGGAGGCTTGGTGAGTTTCTGGTATATGATACACACTGCTGCCACTGTGTGCTGGTGGTGGAAGGAGTGAATGTTTAATGTGGTAGATGGGGTGCCAATCAAGCGGGCCGCTTTGTCCTGGATGGTGTCGAGCTTCTTGAGTGTTGTTGGAGCTGCACCCATCCAGGCAAGTGGAGAGTATTCCATCACACTCCTGACTTGTGCCTTGTAGATGGTGGACAGGCTTTGGGGAGTCAGGAGATGAGTTACTGCAGAGTTCCCAGTCTCTGACCTACTCTTGTAACCACAGTAAATTTGTGGCTGGTCCAGTAAGTTTCTGCTCAATGGTGACCCTCTCCCGGGTTGTTGGTAGTGGGGGATGCAGTGATGGTAATGTGGTTGAATGTCAGGAGAGGTGGTTAGACTCTTTCTTGCTGGAGATGGTCATCGCCTGGCACTTGTGTGGAGCAAATGTTACTTGCTTCTTATCAGCCCAAGCCTGAATGCTGTCCAGGCCTTGCTGCGTGCGGGCATGGACTGCTTCAGTATCTGAGGAGTTACAAGTGATCCTGAACACTGTGCGATTATCATTGAACATCTCCATTTCTGACCTTAAGATGGAGGGAAGGTCATTGATGAAGTTATCATGGTTGAACACAAATATGGACATTAATAATTCAGGTCATTGCTGTTTGTGGGAGCTTCCCATGCATAAAATGGCTGCCTCCTTTACCTGCATAAGAGTACTCCCTCCACTCCAAAGTCACTCGCTGTCCATGGAGCACTTTGAGATAGGGCTCTGGGTGAAACCAGTCTTAAAGATTCACAGCCTGTTTTCGAATTTTGGCCTCTGAGGGCTTTTGAGTGTTTAGTCTGAACGGGGATTCACGGTATCCCTGGCAACGGCGCATGGTTGGGGCTGAAAGTTTCAACAGCTATACAACTTTGAGAAAAGCCAAGTCAGGTGATGGCTGCTCTCTTGCGCCCCTCCCCCATCCCGGGAAGCCAGGGCAGATGGGTAAAGTCTTTCATTATCCACTGTTACTGGCTTGTCATATCCTGAACAGACCTCTTTGGGTGAGAAAGGAATCACTCAAGTGTGCCTCAATCTATCTATACAGCTAATTTAGAAAGCAAATGGACAGATGGCTTAGAGCCAGAGCTGATTGAACTACTCCAGCTCAATGCCTGAAAGAGCGGGGCACCCCATTTATAATACCTTTAATGCCTCTTGTGTTGTCGGGAATTAGTTTGCTTGCAAGCATGAAATACTTGTTGACAAACATTCAATACGTGAGGTCAGTCCAGGGCTCAAAAAGCAAGCTGCCGCGTTTCGGGGTTTTGTCCCCTTACACGTTTATGAATCTTCTTGCTCTCTTCCCATGTCATTCAGCCCTCCGACATCAGCCAGCCCAGTGGCAGAATGCTGTCACTCATAGCTCAATGGGTAGCACTCGCCCTCTTTGAGCCAGAAGGTTGTGGGTTCAAGTCCCACTCCAGCAACCTGAGTACAAAATCTAGGCTGAACGTCCCAATGTAGTACTGAGGGAGTGCTGCACTGTCAGAGGTGCTGTCTTTCAGGTGCAATGTTAAACTGAGGCCCTGTCTGTGGTGGATGGAAACATCCCATGGCACTGTTGCAAAAAGACTGCATCCTCACCCTCAGTCAGGTTAAATCAGTACTTACTGTCCCTCCTCAATACTGAGGTGAGAGTTTCAAACCCCATATCATCACTGACACAGCTTACTTCCATATGGGAACATTGCTTATTGTGCTGCCTTTAGCTCACTGCTGCCAGAACTGAAACCCTTAGCTGAACCTTTGTTAACTCTAGACTTGATTTCACCAACATCATCCTTGCCCGCTTCCCATGCTCTATAAATGTTAAACCAAAGTCCTTTGCTGTCTCTAAGTACTACTTGTCCTCTTCTCCCTCACTCACCTACCCTAGCTCATTGGTCTCTATGACCTTTCCCACTCTTCCTTTGCCATCTCCTCCAGCCTGATGTTTCCTCCTTGGGTCTCTGACCTCTGCCCATACCCAGTCCTCCTTTACCCTTCCACTGTTACCAAAACCTGTGACACCTCTCAGCCTCCTTCGGCACCTGCAACTTGCACTTATAAAGCACCTTTATCATACTCCCAAGGCGTCTCACAGGAGCTGAATCAAACATCATTGGCACCGATCAATATTAGGGCAGTTGATGAGGTAAGTTACAAGGAGCATCTTCAAGGAGGAGAAAGGTTGAGAGGCCTCAACTGGTGAGGCACGGCCATCAAGGATGGAGCCATTAAAGCCAGGGATGCGCAAGAGGCTAGAATTGGAGGACTGCAGAGGGTTGGAGGAGATTGCAGAAGTAGAGAGGGGCAAGGCTATGGAGGGACCTGGAAATAAGGATGAGAAGTTTGAAATCAAGGTGTTGCCAGGCTGTCAGCTAATGTAGGTCAGCGAGCACAAGGGCTTAGGTGGTAAACTCTCTCTCTCCTCTCTCTATCAAAACCCATCTTTTCGACTGAGCTTGTAGTCATGTCTCCTGATGTTTGGCGTGTCCTGAAGGTTCTATATGGTGCTGGGAATATGCACGTTCTTTCATTGATAGCCCACTGTCTGGGTTCGCGCATGAAGGTAGCGGAAAATGTTTGATACCCAGTGCCTCAGGAACCATATCCCACAATGGGTCAGCACTGTGCATTTATATAGCGCCTTTCACGGCCTCAGGACATCCCAAAGTGGTTTACAGTCAATGAAGTACTTTTGAAGTCACTGTTGTAATGTAGGAAACACAACAGCCCATTTGCGCACAGCAAGCTCCCACGAACAACAATGAGATAATAATCTGTTATTTAATGTTGTCAGCTGAGGGATAAATATTGGCCAGGACACCAGGAAGAACTGCTCTGCTCTTCAAAATAGATCCATGCGATCTTTTACATCCATTTGAGAGGACATTCTTGTCTAACAGACGGCACCTGCGACAGTGCAGCACTTCCTCATTACTGCACTGGGTGGGGGGCGGGGTGCCCGCCTAGAATTTGTGCCCGAGACGTCAATACTGAAGAGGGGAGAAAATTGCAATGGCAATTTTAAAGGGGATGTAACCCCAAATGTCTCGAGCCAGCTTCAAAATGACAAATGATGATTAGAATTTCAGCCCTCACACCTTAAAAATGCAAAGGAAAACCAGAAGTGTGTCTAGAGAATGCACACAGCTGGAATGCTTTATTTCCATCCCATTAACTGCCATAAAGAAATTATTGATGTGGGAGATGTGTTCGGGTGGGGGCAGGGTGTGGCTAGAGGGGGGATGAGGTTGTGGAGAGGCAGGAGGGGGAGGGGGGGGGGGGGGGAATCTCCTTACACCTGCTCCCAGTCAAAAGAAGGAGCTGGCGATTAAAGGGGTGGAGGTTGTGGGGGGGGGGTGGGGGAGGGCGCAAATGGGAAAATCAGGAGGATTAGCAATTCCGAGAGGCTGCAGCTGGCTGGAGAGGCTTTCTCTTTAAGCGGACTCATTCTTAGAGGCAGGACAATAGCTGAGCGAGGGTTAGTGGCAGAGAGTGTGCCAGGCCTTTCATTTGGAAATGAGGGGTTTGTAAATGAATTAGTCTGACTGAGATTAGCCCTGATCACTGACACAGCCCCTAATAGCAGGACCCATGCTGGGGACTTTAGAGAGAGCACAAAGGGACGGCAGAGGAGAGAAGGGGTAATAAAGGAGGCCTCGGACAATACCTGCTTCACCACTTACAGGGAATCGGAGAAAGAGAGAGATAATCACCTGCTCATGCTCCACTAATCAGTACCGGCTAGTTTATACATTAATATATCGTCGAGCGACCTATATCTCCATTTCTCGCTATAAGTATGTCTGTACCTAGCTCTGTATCTCGATATATCCAACAATCTTTATCAGTGAATATCTATATTTCTAGATAATTACTTCTGTATAACTAAATATCTCTATCAATCATCAATCTATTATCTATCCACCTATCAGCTATCTATCCATGTATCTATCATCAATTATTTATCTCTCTATCCATCCATATATTCATCTATTAACAATTATCTATCTATCTATCTATCTATCTATCTATCTATCTATCTGTCTGTCTGTCTCTCTGTCTGTCCATCTATCTACCTATCTGTCTATCTATCTATCTATCCCTCAGAACCAGCCTCCTAAGTATCAGTCCTCTTTCCTAAACTGATCTATCTATATATCTATCATCAATTATTTATCTCTCTATCCATCTATCTATCTATCTATATATCCATCTATCAACAATTATCTATCCATCCATCTATCTATCTATCTATCTATCTATCTATCTATCTATCTATCTATCTCTCAGAACCAGCCTCCTAAATATCAGTCCTCTTTCCTAAATTGATCATTTGTGAACCTTCCTTGGAAAGCCTTTGGTTCGTAAAGTTTCTGTTTTCTGAATTATTCTTCATTTGGCTTTCTCTATTAACTGAAAGCCCTGACTGAGCCTGTTCCATTGGGTGGAGTGATGTTCTTTAACACAAGGTAGTAAACCCTGTGCTTTGTTGCGTGTAGATGGGACAGATGCTGCCTCGCACCCCCCACCCCCGTGCTCTTTGTGCTTTTCCTGTCTCTGACAGGCACCGGCAGTCAGGGAGGCCAAATTGAAAAGCAGCTCATGGCTTGTCTTTTCCAGATTTCCAGAAAGTAAGGCAAGGGTTTCAGGAGCGTTCCACTTGAGACTGCAATCAATCAGACATGACGCAGCCCTCTGGCTCTGAAGGCAAGAGAGAGGAAGTGAGAGAGAGAGAGAGGGCAAAACGCAGAGGGAAATGACAGAGAGAGACAAAGAGAAGGAAAGGATGAGAGCCAGAGGGAAAACAAGAGAAATTGGTACAGAAGGAAAAAACGATAGGAGAGAAAAAAAGGCCCAGAAAGAAATGGAGCAAAAGGGAAAAAAAATAGAAACGAGAGTAAAAGACAGGGCACAAAGGAGAAGGGAACGAGAGAAAGGATAGAATGAAAGAAAGAACAGAAAACTGAGAATGCGAGGTAGTGTGGATAAGACAGAATGTGAGAGACAGCAAACACGAGGGAGGGTGAAAAACTGAGGAAAGATAGAACGGGAACAGGAAAGAGTGAGAGAAAGAAATGGATGAGTGTCTCCTGGTGGGTAAGTTTTTTTTAACCAAATGAACCACTTGCTTAGCTGCTGTTTGACCTCATTTCTTCAGCAGTCTTGGAGCGCGCGAGTGGGCCAGAGCAGATATGTCCCGTTCTGTCAGTGTTGTCAATGATCTGTCATTCCCCCGGCACCCCCCGCTCCCCACCGACCTCCTCCCCAACCCATTTCTCACATCACTGAGGCCAGCCCGTGAAGCGATACAGCGGATGAACAAGAAAGAAACAGGCTGGCACTGCCAACAGCAAGAGAAAAGACACCGCCACTCAACGTGCACTGACCCCACATATCCAAAACATCGGAATACTCTGAAGCAATCCGTCGGCCCAACACCACCACCACTTCCCCGCTCCCTCCCCCCCCCCAAAAAAAGTTGCATTGTCCCTCAGAAAGTGTTTATCAATCACTTGGCCTGTTCTTGTAGGCCGAGAATGCTGTCACGGTAAAGAAAGGGAGACAGGGACAATAGACAGCAGGATAAAATCACTCATAACAAAGGCACTCCGCTCAGCAATAATGATTTCAGAGCTGTATCTATTTAACGCGAAATTCCTTCGAGTGGCCAAGCAAACAGGGGGGACAATAGAATTGGAGAATAGGCTCTGTTGAGACAGAAGGGGATTGAACCAAACAAAATGGCATGTTGGTCGCCCTTTCCCTCCCTCCAAACATTTTTGCTGTCATTCCTTTAGACACCATAAAGTGTTCAATGCTGCTTGTTAGTATTCGCTCTTTGTTGCACAGATGGCTGGGTAACCTCCAAGGTCTTCGTGGGCCCTTCCCTTTCTTCCAGGATGCAACAAAAAAATTCCCTCTCTCTCTCTCTCTCTGTTGCTTGTGAGGGTACGGACTCATACTGAGGTAATCTGAAACTCATCCAAAACTCTACTGCCCACGTCTTAACTCGCACTGAGTCCTGTTCACCCAGTACTCACTAACCTAGCTCCTGGTCTGGCCATGCCTCAATTTTAAAAATCTAATCCTTGTTTTCAGATCTCTCTCTCTCCATGGCCTCGGCCCCTCTGTAGCCTCCTCCAGCCCGACAACCCTCCGAGATGGCTGCGCTCCTGCAATTCTGGCCTCTTGCGCATCCCTGATTTTCATCACTCCACCTTAGGCTTTAATCAGCTGCCTCAACCTCTGGAATTTTCTCCCTAAACCTCTCCACCTCTCTACCTGCCTCTCCTTTCGGTTGCTCCTTAAAACCTACCTGTGCTGTCCTGATAGCTCCACATGTAGCTTAGTGTCAATTTTTGTTTGATAACGTTCCTGTGAAGCGTTTTGGGAGATATTACTATGTTAAAGACCCTAGAGAAATGCAGTGGAAAGGTGATTTAACCGTATTAATATTGCAAATCGTCTTTCTGTACAGATATTATAGTCTTGACAATGAAAGAAAGACTATTATATGGCATTTTTCACATCTCAGTATGTGTCAGAGTCCTTCACAACCAATGATGTGCGTTTAAGAAACCTAGTCACTGTTGCAATGTAGGGAAACACACGGCAGCCAATTTGGGCACAGCAAGATCCCACAAGCAGCAATGTGATACCAGCCAAATAATCTGTTTTAGTGAATGTTGAATGAGGAATGCATATTGGCCTGCCTCTCTTCAAAATAGCGCCATAGAATCTTTCGCGCAGGCCTGACAGCTCAGATGAGGCCTCTGTTTAATGTGTCATCTGAAAGACAGTGCAGCACTCCCTCCGTACTGCACGGGAGCATCGGCCTAGATTTTGTGCTTAAGATGTTGCCTGATGCAAATTGGCCGCCATGCGTCCCACAGTACAACAGTGACTACAATTCAAAAGTACTTTGTTGGCTGCCAAACACTTTGGGACATCCTGAGGTCGGGAAAGGCGCTATATAAATGCAAGTTATTTCTTTTTATCTTTTCAGACAGCATGTTTAACAAGTTGGATCACCGGGGGGGGGATGGGAAGGGTTTGTGCAGGTAGATTTTTAGCACCTGACTGAATCGCTGCAGCTGTTACCTGAGATCTTAGGAGTGTAGAAGAGCAAGGACCCATCGTGTAAAGACAGCGAGAGAGAGAAAAAGGTTTTAACTGTAAAATTGAGACCTTAGCCAGCTCACAGTGACAGGCACAAAGGAAGAATCCATTGCATTCTCCCAGTGCGCTCATGAAAATGCATGTGCACATTTGCGATTGTTCCATGAGGCCTCGGTGAAATATCTACACAGTTGCAGGAGTGAAGTTATTGCTGTCTTGTCTGGTCAGGCCCCAGTCATACAAGGAGCCTTGTTGGATGTTCCTGGGCTGTTTCCCTCCTCCCCTTAATCTAATTTAAGCAAGCAGATGGGCGGTGATTGAAAGAATTGCATTGGACATCTGGTCCAGAGTATTAGGCCCAGAAACCTTGGCGTGTTTGAACTCCTTTCGGCCTTTGATGAGAGAATGGTGCCCACGGTTCCCAATGCGTGCGTTTGACAGCAAGAAACCTCGCCTCATTCACTGAATACAGTTGCTTAGACAATTGGATTGATACATAATCCAGGCTGACTGTTGAGGGAGTGCTGCAGTGTTGGAGGTGCCGTCTTTCAGATGAGATGTTAACCCAGGCCCCCGTCTGCCCTCTCAGGTGGCCACTAAAGATCCTGCACCAACCATTTTGAAGTGGAAGGGGAGGGGGGGAGTTCTCCTCAATGTTGATCCCTCAAACAAACACCCAAAACAATTTAATTGATCACTTAGCTGACTGTGGAATCTTGCTGTGCGCAAATTGCCTGCCGCGTTTCCTACGTCGGCTGGTGACCTTTTCAACAGGTGAGGTATACGCAATGCCTGCGTCACCAAGCCAACGTGTCACTGTGGCACGTGCCTCTACCCTGTGTCAGAGTCCAGGACACAAGCCGATAATCTTCCCGCCATTTCGCGGGAGGCTAAACGACAAGAAAACTCAAAAGAAAAAGGTACTGATTGCACTGGGAGATCCCTGACCATCAAACAGAGGGACTGCTAATCAGTACCAGTCCTGGACACTGCAGGAGTATCTGGCACTCCCAGTCCCATACAGAGGGAACCTTTGATAACCCTCAGATCCAGACACAACCAGCTCTGCACTAGAAGTCTAGACGATATGGTGCTTCACCTGACTTGCCTCTGTCTACATGACAATAGTGACTACATTTCAAAATTATTTTGGTTGCAAAATGCTTTGGGATATCCCAAGGTCATGAAAGCCGCTATATAAATGCAGGACTGTCAGTCTTTCTTTCCCTCTCTTCATTGTTCCCATTTTCTCTCTCACCATGGATGGTTTCCTGCCCTTTGAGGTTGGGTTCTTCTACGTGTCTCAATGACAGAAAGCTGAACGTTTGATAATAGGGGTCTTAGAATGTTCCCAAAATGGAACACTTTGTAAAAATGTACCTTCGCTCCGTTTTTGGTCCTTTTGACAAGTGTGAGTTTTCCAACGTGGAAAGCAGGAGCGGCTCAGAGACTGACTAGTGATGCATTAAATATTCGGCTAATAGCTCAACTGGTGCTGAAGCAGACCCAGGAAAGGAGCAATGTGATGTTCTACATGGAACAAAATAGCCTGACGATCCACACATGAAGAACAAATGCGTCTGCAAGGAACTGGAGACCAGTAGAAGGTCCGAGGTTTGACCCAACGCTCCCTCACTCCCACACACCCTCACCCAATGCAATCCAGTGGGAAAATGGGCGAGCGTTGGCTGGGCTGTGACGCCTTCTACAGTCAAATAGCCCAAGGCATTCAAAGCAAAAGCTTGCATGCGGCATCTTTTGGATGAAATGTGGAGGCAAATTAACCAGTCCGAGAGGCTACTGAAAATGTCATGGGAAGGATTCAAGGAGCGAGTGGTCCTCCTGGTGTTCTGGCCAACATTCCGCCCTCAGACAGAAAAAAAAAAATTCATCTCATTTGCTGTCTTTGGGATCATTCTTTGTGGCAAATAATTGCCTTCTTTGCTATACAATTGAAATTCAGTGAAATGTGAAGCATTTGTGCAGGTGCTAAAATGCACAGATCTGGGAGGTACAGATACACAACAATATCACAGAATCACAGAATTGTTACAGTGCAGAAGGAGGCCATTCGGCCCATCATGTCTGCACCGGCTCTCTGAGCAATTCACCTAGTACCATTCCCCTGCCTTCTCCCCATTACACTGCACATTCTTCCTTTTCATATAACTGTCTAATTCCCTTTTGAATGCTTCAGTTGAACCTGCCTCCACCACGTTCTCAGGCAGCGCATTCCAGACCTTAACCACTCGCTGCGTGAAAAAGTTTTTCCTCCTGTCACTTTTGCTTCTTTCACCAATCTGTGCCCTCTCATTCTCAATCCTTTCACGAGTGGGAACAGTCCCCCTCTATCTACTCTGTCCAGACCCCTCATGATTTTGAATACTTCTATCAAATCACCTCTCAGCCTTCTCTTCTCCAAGGAAAACAGTCCCAACTTCTCCAATCTATCTTCAAAACTAAAGTTCCTCATCCCTGGAACCATTCTCGTGAATCTTTTCGGTGCTCTCTCCAATGCCCTCACGTCCTTCCTAAAGCGTGGCACCCGGAACTAGACGCAATACTCCAGATGAGGCCGAACTAGTGCCTTATACAAGTTCAACATAACCTCCTTGCTCTTGCACTGTATGCTCCTATTAATAAAGGCCAGGATACTGTATGTTTTACTTTGGAGGTCTGCTCTCCCTATTGTAAAAAGGAATATAGAATATGCAGAAGAGATTCACAAGGATGATAACTGAGAGAGTAGGGTAGACATAGAGAAAGTGCTTCCACTTGCAGGCAAGACCAGAACTAGGGGCCATCAACATAAGATAGTCAGTAATAAATCCAATAGGGAATTCGGGAGAAACTTCTTTACCCAGAAAGTGGTGAGAATGTGGAACTCATTAACAGACAGAGTAGTTGAGGCGAATAGCATAGATGCATGAGGGAGAAAGGAATAGAAGGATATGTTGATAAGCTGAGATGAAGAGGGGTGAGAGGAGGCTCGTGTGGCGAATAAACACCAGCCGGGGCCTAGTGGGCCGAATAGCCTGTTTCTGTGCTGAACACTCCATGTAACTCCACATAATGTATGTAAAATATAAATGGAAATTCTTTCTTTCCATGATTACAATACACTTTATGCACAAAGGAACTCCTCCCCCATGTGTTTATCAAAAGTGGTTTTCATGTGAGTTGGCTTTTAGTTCAAAGGTGGATTGCTGTATAACAAAACCACAATCTGGGCTCCACAGAACAGAATTACAAGCGTCGGCTGTGGTTTAAGCTGTAAACCATTCCATTCTTATCGAAAGAAAATTACATTTTTTGGTAAGAATTGTTTTATCCTTCCCGCCTTCCTAAATATCCCGTAAATGGGATCATTGTTGGGTCGCCTTGTTGAAAGGGTTAGGACAAGGTATTGTGTATGTGGGGACAGAGCAGGAGTGATGTTAATTAAACAAATGTAAATCTCTCTATACACCACACGACCATCTGGTGTATGACACAGATCCTGCCAATCAAATACCCATCCATTGGAAGTACTGAGTGGTGAGGGGCGGGGGAGGGGTTGGAAAGCCTGGTAACCATGGTGACAACAGAATTAGGCTTATTCATTGCTAGGCCTCAACACCTATGGTTCATTCTCCTACCCTTTGTATGTCACAGAAGGGGCTCTTTTCCTGTGTAATTACATACACCGAGATTTCTACTGAAAAAAGATAGGCCTGGACGTGTGGGCAAGAGAAAAGCCCAACTATAGTGGCTTGATGGCCTGTCTCTGTGGCTTACCTGCCAAAACTTTCCTGCCCACTCAACAGCCTTGTATGAAGAAGGCCAGTGTACTGACAACAAGAGCACGGGTCCTGAAGGCAGTGACTCCCACTAGGGTCAGATCCCTGGGTGCAGTCGGCATCCATTACCTCGTCCATCGGCCCATTCTTAACAACAGTGAGGATCAGCGGCTTATTCATCCTTGGTGGGGGGTGGGGGGCATCACAGCAGAGCCTGACACTGTCCTGGCCCGGCAATTCTAACTCCCCAGCATGTTCTCACTGAATAGGAGAGCTGGCTGACCACCCTACTCTACCACACACACACACACACATGCACACATGAGTTCTGAGGCCATTACTGAGAATAACACTGATGGGAGCGGGACCTGGGACCTGTTGATCTGTACAGCCCAGTTATATGTTCCTTCTGAGCTACTGGAGGATTAATAGGGTTTGTGGGTTAAAAGATAAGATCGTTAGATAGGGCCAGATGATGTCATAACTTACCTCTCAACAGGCCATTCAACTATTCCTTGAATAGGTTGGAGCTTTTTGCCTCCTTCGTCCTAAGTGGAAGAACTTGGTACCTGGCAGCAAGGAGTTCACCTTAACGAAAAAAAGCCTGATGTAGGCCTAGAATGGGCCACGCAATGCCCCTTCTTCAGGCGGTGCACAACCTGCTAAGGCCCCAAAATGGGGAACAGGAAGTACATGTGCAATCCTTCCTAGATATGTGGCACCCATCCTACTGATATCTTAGTAAGCATGATTTTGAACGCCTCAATTAAATCTCCGCTTAGCCTTCTCTGCTGTAAGGAGAACAATCTTGGCTTCTCCAGTCTATTCATGTAACTAAAGTCTTGTATTCGTAGTTACGGCAAGGGGGGGAGGTGGGGGGTGGGAGTAGAGCCTGTGAAGTCAGAGGTCAACTTGATGCCCACCATTTTGGGGCTTTAGTAGGCCCTGTAGCGCCTGAAGATCTGGGTTGCTATAGTAACGAGCACCGAAGCCAGCAGCTGTTTTATTTTGACTTAGCAGGAAGTTCTTTTGTTGGGCAGAGGGGTGGTGGTTGGTCACAGTGCATGACAGTTAATCCTACTGCAGATAGAGAAGCCTTCATGGGAAGGCGGCCATCTTGTGTGCTTTCATATTTTAATTTTACAGAGCTGTTTTCTCGTACTGGTTCAGTGAGCTGATCATGCAGTCGGGGAGGGAGAAGGGAGAGAGGGATTTGCGTGAATTTCTGCCTCGAATTACACCAGGTAGTGTAGAGGTGAAATTTAGATCAGAAGGGGATGTTCAAACTGTGGCTCATAATTCATATTCCAACCACTGCAAAATGCCAATCCGTCCCAAGATTTCTCAGGGGGCTGGGGGTGGCGGGGGCAGCGATGGGGGGAGCGATTGGGCTCCCAATCCTCCCAGACTGTCCTGGAGTATCCTAGAATTGGGGGTAATGGGGGGAAGGGAGTTCTGGCCCAATCTGGGCTTAAATATGAGATCGTCACTAATAAATCCAACAGAGAATTCAGGAGAAACCTCTCTACCCAGAGAGTGATGAGAATGTGGAACTCACTACCACAGGGAGTAGTTGATGCTTTATAGTGTTGATTCATTTAAGGGGAAGCTGGATAAACACATGAGGGAGAAAGGAGTAGAGGGATATGCTGATAGAGTGAGATGAAGTAGGGATGGGAGGAGGCTCGTGTGGAGCATAAACACCAGCATGGACCAGTTGGGCCGAATGGCCTTTTTCTGTGCTGCAAATACTATGTTGTTCTATGTTTAAGTCCTTAATTTTCTGACTCGTTGAGGTGTCTGGTTCAAAAAAAAACCAGGCACTACTTGCATCCGAATTTTCAAAATGCCTTCCTAGGCTCCCCACCCGAAATTAAGTAAACCATCAAGTTAAAAAAAAACTGAGAACGCTTCAATGGATTTGAAAGCCCGGGAGAAATAGCCAGTGAGAATTAGCAGACACCGAAAACAGAAACTTTAAGCTCGGGCCCCTCCTCCCAAAATAAGGAGTGAGCACAAATACAGAGCTCAAATTCATTCACAAGAATGAGGTACAGAGATCAATGCCAGCTTTTATAACAGGATAATGACATGCAAATAATTTCAATGCGTGAAGTCAGAAACTCTGAGTGATATTAAGCTCAGGAGTGTCCAAACAGTGGCACCTAGGCCTCATGACCTCTTGAGCCCTGGCTGTTTGACCCTTGACCCCCCCAGGCCATTGAATTCTACTCACGCATTTATTTCTTAAGCTTTAGCTAGTCCTGCTTTGAATTTTTTTTTTTGTGTGGCTGGAGGGTTTCTTTTCTACTGCTGTCATCTCATTGGTGGATAAGTTTCACATCAAATCTGTCTGTATCGCTCACCTGAGCTATGTGCAAATTAACAGGGTTAAAGTTCACCTGAGGCCCTCTCTGTGATTTCCAAGCAGGCGTCTTGGGAACTCGCCAGAACACAGTAAATTGTGTTGGAGACAAGGCTAATCATGGGTTGGGGTGCAATCACAGAGGGTGGGGGTCCTGTCACCAGCAGAAGCCCAGATTATTTTTGTGACCCCCCCTGCCCAGACATGCACTCTTGCTTCTTTGGTCATGAATGCTTCTGAACTAAAATGGTTGGGGGGCTTCCCTTTTACGTCGCAGGACACCGATTTGCACATTAAAAGGGTCCTGTCACTATTTGGACACCCGATGGGATAGTCCCCTTTCAAAATGGCGCCAGCCACAATGCAGGTATTAATAGGGAGGTGAGGTCTCCCACCTTCTGAGACCATTATCCCCAGGTGAAAAGAGCCAACACGTATCTAAAAACCATCAAGCATTAATTGACCTCAGCAAGGAACAGCAATTAGTCAACTGGTCTTAAGAGGACATGGCCACTCACACAGATCAACACATTATATGTCACGTGGTATTACCTTACCCTTATAAAACAACGTATTGTCGCCAGGCTGAGCTGCAGAACAATCAACAATTTCAGAAAGAAAAGGAAGACTTGCATTTATATAGCCCCTTTCACAACCTCAATACGTCCCAAGGCACTTTGCTGCCAATGAGGTACTTTTTGAAGTGTAGTCACTGTTAAAATGTAGGAAACACGGCCGCCTATTTGCGCACAGCAAGCTCCCACAAACAGCAATGACCAGATATTCTGTTTTTTTTGTTGCGTTGATTGAGGGATAAATATTGGCCTGGGCACCAGGGATAACACCCACTGCTCTTCTTCAAAAATAGTGCCATGGGATCTTTTACACCCACCTGAGAGAGCAGCCTTGGTTTAACATCTCATCCGAAAGACAGCACCTCTGACAGTTGTTACGACTGAGGCGGGAGGAGTGCACTGTTTATTCCAGTCCCACTATAGAAAGATGTCTTTTGTTTTAGTTTGCCGTCCCAATTGCGTGTAGATGGCTGTCACTGGAATCTTCCTAGAACAATTCTTTCCAGGCGATGTTGAAGATCAGTTTGGGTAGGCTTTCCAAGAAATGCAGCAACAGAGGTTTCAGATAGGCCTTACAGCAGAAATGCAACAACAGGGGTTTTAGTTTCCACACAATCGATATGCAGGGTTTCTTCCAATACAGGAGGAAAGAGGAGACTGACACACTGGATATGCAGGGTTTCTTTCCAAGAGAGAGAAAAAGATGAGCTATGTTTTCTTGGCAGGCAAAAACCAACTTCTTTTTTAACAATTCAAAGTGAAAGCAAAATCATTCCAGAAATCAAGCCTCCTGACTTCTATAAATCTTGACCTGTCACTTCTCTGTAAACATCTTCTCCAAAACAACAAGCTCCCTGCTGGTGTTTTATCTGAAAACAGGTGCCTTCCAGTAAGGGCTTGTTTACAAGCCAAGTCAACGAAGCCTTCTGGTGACCTCTTCTTAAAAAAACACAAAGTTCAGCATCTCTTCAAGCTTCCAGATGACTCAATGTCTATAATTCAACTATAAGTCCTTAAAACATATTTTACAAAACTTAGTAGCACTCTGGTAACACAGTGCAGCACTCCCTCGGTACTGCATTGGAGTGGATTTTGTGGCGTGGGATTTGAATCCACAGCCTTCTGACTGAGTCACGACTGCAAACTATTCCCAAATATAATACGTTGAAAAAACAAATTCTGTGCAATGGGATGTTTTAGGGAGGGGGGATGAGGTTGAGGTTGGGGAGGGGGGAGCAGAGGTGAGGAGTGCGGGTGGAGAGAATTAATGTTCTCAATTCAGCGTAACAGTAAATTCCAGAAACACGTTGGCAGCAGTCCAAACAGCTTGAAGCAACACACCAGCTCTTAGAGTTAACAAACTTGTTTTTGCTGAGAGAGTAAAAATGAGATCGAGAAAGAAATCTGATGTTTATGTACTTTCCTGTGCTCCCTTCCCCCCACCCCCCACCCCCCCCCTCCCTCCCCCTCACTCCCCGCCCCTGATGTGTAACCTCTAGGGTACAAAAGAGGCTGGTTCATATTTCTTAGGACACTGTTTGGCAGCGCGAGAGAGAGAGAGAGAGAGAGTTTGAAGATAAACTATCCCCTCAGGCCTAACTCTGCAAACTGAGCCTTGCAGATTCAGGTTAGGACGTGACTGGTTTTGAACCGCTGACAATGCTGTTGGGGCAAAGGCAACCTGCTGTTAAAAATAGCAGTTTAGTCACGAGGGCAGTCACCACAGCAGAAAGAAGCTATTCAGCCCATCGTGTCTGCTGCTGCCGACCCACTCCAGGATTGCCCTGGAATCTCCAGGAATTCAGGGAGTATCGACCATGGCTCAGTTGGTAGCACTCTGAGTCCTAAGGTTCCAAATTTAAGTCCCACTCCAGGGCTGAAACACAAACATCAAGGTTGCCATTCCACTACGGTACTGAGGGAGTGCTGCACTGTCGGAGGCGCCGTCTTTCCGATGAGATGTTAAAATAAAGTCCCATCTGCCTGTGCGGGTGGATGTCAATGATACCATCCCACTATATCAAAGAAGAGCAGGGGAATTCTCCCCAGTGCCCTGGCCAATACGTATCACTTAAATTAGCAACCAATGGCCAATTATCTGGTCATTGTAATATTGCCGTTCATGGGATCTTGCTGTGCACAAATTGGCTGCTGCGTTTCCCAAAATTACAACAGTGACTACACTTCAAAAGTACTTCATTGGCTGCAAAAATGTGTCTGGGTGTCCAGTGGTCGTGAAAATTGCTATGTAAATGCAAATCTTTCTTCCCGTGAAAGATCAATCCCCAGGACATTAACCTCTGAACAACATCCAAGGGAAAAATGACATTGGACACATTTAATTTTCTTTAAACACTTTTGTTTCTTATTATAATAAAAATATTGGCGATAAGGGGGGAGAGGGAGGGGGCAGGGAAGGGGAGGGGAGGAGGAAGGAGGGAGGGGAGAGGGAGGGAAAGGGGGTAGGAGGAGAGGGAAGGGGAAGGAGGAAGGGGGAGGGGGACGGGGGAGAGGGAGGGGGAAGGGGAGAGGAGGGGAAAAGGAGGAGGGGGAAGGGGAGGGGGAAGGGGCAGGGGAGGGAGAAAGGGAGGGGGAAGGGGTAGGGAGAAGGGGGAGGGGGTGAGGGAGAGGGGGAAGGGGAGGGAGAAGAGGAGGGGGTAGGCGGAACGGGGAGGGGAAGGAGGAGGGGGAGAGGGAAGTGGGGGAGAAAGGGAGGGGCAGGGGGAGGGAGAAAGGGAGGGGAAGAGGGAAGGGGAGGGAGAAGGGGGAGGGGAGGGAGAAGGGGGAAGGGGGAGACGGAGAGGGAAGGGAAGGAGAAGGGGGAGAGGGAAGTGGGGGAGGGGAGGGAGAAAGGGAGAAGGGGATAGTGGGAGATGGAGGGGGAAGAGGAGGGGAAGGGGAGGGAGAAGGGGTAGGGAGAATTGGGAGGGGGAGGGGGTGAGGGAAAGGGGTAGGGGAGGGAGAAGTGGAAGGGAGGGGGAGAGGGAAGGCGGAAGGGGGAGGCGGAAGGGGAGGGGGAAGGGAGAGGGGGAAAGAGGTGTGGGGAGAAGAGCTGTTTGATTGACTGTCAAAAATCATCCAATTGGATAATGCAGAATCTGTTCGGTTTCCAATTGGCTGTGAGAAGGCAAGGCAATGTGAGGATGGACAAGTTGGGCGACCAATGGCAGGACACTTGGAGGCATGAGGTCATGTGATAAAACTTCCAGGAATATGTCCAACCAAACTTGGTGACCCTACAGGGTCCTAGGGAGTGATGTGCTAATGGAAAGGGTATACGGAGGGGATACAACCTGTGTAAATCCACTTGGGCTGTATGCACCAGGGACTGTTTTTGGTATGTCATGCAAATATAAATTGCAAACATAACCTGGGTATTGTATTGAAAGAAACCGATTTTTATTGCACTTTATGAAATGCCCAATTTGAATTATTGTTATGTATTTTTACAAATTTTATGAATAAAATATATTTTTGGAAAAAAAAGGTGCATTACAGCAACAGACATTAATAAACGTTCTTAACATTGTAAAATGTCCCAAGACAGGAGGGTTCAAGAGTAATTCCCAGAAGGAGGCCATTGACCCATTGAAAATCAGGCAACCTGCAACACAGAACCACGGACAGGACAGGTGAGATAGGTTTTAAGGAATGTCTTAAAGGATGTGAGAGTGTGGATAAGAGGTTCAGGGAGGGAATTCCAGATGTTAGGGTCTCGGCAGCTCCGATGGTGGAGCAATGAAAAGCAGGGATGCACATGAGGCTCGATTTGGTGGAGTGCAGATATCCTGGAGTGTTGACGGGCTGGAGGAAGTTATAGAGATAGGTGGTGAGACCGTGTTGAGCACTCGGCTAAGAATGTTAAAATCAAGCTGTTGCTGGGCTGGGAGCCAGTGTAGGTCAGCGAGCGCAGTGGTGGCGGGGGAGGGGGGGTGGGGGTGGTGATGAACGACCGGGACCTGGTACGATTTAGGATACGGCTAACAGAGTTTTGGATGAGCTCGAGTGTGTGGAAGGTGAGAGAGGCTGGCTATAGTCAGCTGTGGACTTTATACAGCTGGAGACGGGGACCTGCAATTTTTCCATGGATACTGTGCAAATGTCCACTGACCACCTCCAGGCGCGTATCCATTGTCTCTCGAGATAAGGAGGCCCGAAAGAAAGAAAGAAAGAAGAACTGTGCAAATGTGTGAAATTCAGTGGGGTTTACCTCACGCTGTTAAACTAGGCTCAGGCAACCTTGCCGTGTTTTGAGGGAGGGGATTTGGGATGCAAAGACATTTTCACACCTCCACCCAGCCTTGACCAAGCATGTGTCAGTATCGACGCCCCCAGCCTTTCTGCACTTGCCTGCCAGAACCTAAACCTGCACTGAATCACTTTTCCAGCCAGGGATCCGATTGTATGCTAATTTTTCAAATCCCGAGCGGAGACACTGAGGAGGTTTCGGTTACGCCTGGGTCCCCTCCGCTTGCAGCTGTTTTAGAGAAGGTTTTTGGGACCCAGGATATTATACTGAGTGGGACCTGCTCAGTGCCCCTTCTGACTTTGTTGGGATTCACTAAGGAAGAGACTGGAAAAGGGATGCACACATAACGTATCCAGATACATACATCGGTAACACATATATAACACACACACAAACATGAGTAACACATATTCAGGCAGACACACAATGCCAATAACTTGCATTTATATAGCACCTTTAACGTCGTATAACGTCCCAAGATGCTTCACAGGAGTGTTATCAAACAAAAGTTTGACACCGAGCCACATAAGGAGATATTCGGACAGGGGATCAAAAGCTTGGTCAAAGAGGTCGGTCTTAACGAGGAGAGAGAGAGAGAGGTTTAGGGAGGGAATTCCAGAGCTTAGGGCCCAGGCAGCTGAAGGCACGGCCGCCAATGGTGGAACGATGGGAATCAGGGTTTGGCACGAGGCCAGAATGAGAGGAGCACAGAGATCTCGGAGGGTCGTAGGGCTGGAGGAGGTTACAGAGATAGGGAGGGGCGAGGCCAGGGAGGGATTTGAAAACAAGGATGGAGAATTTGAAAATCGAGGCATTGCCGGACTGTGTAACATGCATACCTCGGACCGGAGCACGTTCTCACCCTGGGGTTTGGGAGGGAGGGACCTGGCGATGGTCACACGTTACTGACACATTCGAACAAAGGGTGGATATTCAGTTCTGGCATTTTGACTAGAATGAGGGTTAGTGATTCTGGCCCTCACGCGCACCCCCTCCCCCACAGCCCCATGGTTGAACAGGCAGCAACGCTCACTGTAAAAACCTGTCCAGGGACCTCCTGTAGGTGGGGGACAGCGGTATTCCAGCTCGGAGTATTCCAGCTCGGAGTCAGGGAGCAGGAATAGGCGGGATGAAACTGGATGAGCTGCCAAACATTTTCACACAGACAGTCACACTAACACACTCAGACATTCCTGGATTCACTCACCCTCACACTAACACCAGTACATTCACGCACACTAACAAACTCACACACATACTCACTCTAACACACTCACACACTCTCACATTCATTCACCCTCACACTAACATTAACTCACTCACTCACACACACACGCACACGTGTGCGCACACACTCACACAACATACACAATACACACATGGTGAACACAGACAGAACTTGGCAGCTATTTATTTAAGTATAAACACCAGCCCTCCAGCGTAACAATATTCACCGGGATGTTTGTGGTTTTGAGCTGGTTGTTGACAGAGGAACTGCACAGATTTGCCCCATCAGCTGTGAAATCCCATCACCACCCCAGCATCGCCTCATAGTGGCACCCGGGCAGGGGGTCCGTGGAGGAGCTGAAAAAGCACCGGGGGGGGGGCGGGGTCGAGCGACACCCCCACCCACTCCCTAAAACAGCTGTGAAAACGCCCACTGACCAGATGGCAAATCTAGGGCATGGCTCAAAACTCCGACAAGGGCTCCCCTTCTGCCTGCTTAGGGAGTAGCAGCTCGCCGACGATCACGAGCGTAATACCGGGTTAAGATCTCAACTGGGGTTGGGAGCAAGTCGGAAGGAGAGTCTACATTTGGCCTCAGTACCCTCTGGATTAGGCAGTTGTAAATCCTGCGGAGGCCCTGGTTTGATTCAGTGGGTACCCTCCCAGCTTGGAGTCTGGAGGTTGTGGGTTCAAGTGTCATACCAGAGATTTAAATTGGAAATCAGGCTGAGTCTCCAGTACAATACTGAGGCAGTGCTGCACTGTCAGAGGTGCTGTCTTTGGAACGAGACATTAAACCGAGGGCTGATCTATAGATCCCCCAGCACTGTTTGTAGACCAGGAATCCTAATATAGATAAAAAGAGCCCTAACCGTTTTCTTCAGATGTTGCGATATAGTGTGAAATGGTTAATTTATTTTTTAGATAGAGGAAATAAGGAAAAACATGTTCCGACCGACAGGAGCGTGAGAAACCAGAGGACATGGACTGAAGGTAACTGGTAAAAGGACTAGGGGCAGATGCCTTGGCATTTTGTTTTACACAGCAAGTTACAATGATCTGGAATTCGCTGCTTGAAAGCGGATTCAACAATAACTTTTAAAAGGGAATTGGATAAACACTCGAAAAGGAAAAATTTACAGGGCGACAGCAACAACCTGCATTCATATAGCGCCTGGAATGCCGCAGAAACATCCCAAGGGCGCTTCGCAGCAGCGGTACCAAACAAAACTTGACACCGAGCCACATAAGGAGATATTCGGACCGGTGACCAAAAGCTTGGGTCAAAGAGGGAGGTTTTAAGGAGGAGAGAGAGAGCTGGAGAGGTTTAGGGAGGGAAGTTAGGGCCCAGGCTGCTAACGGGGCAGCTCTTTCAAACAGCCAGCACGGGCACGATGGGCCAAATGGCCTCCTTCTGTGCTGAAAGACTCTATGACTCCTGGAGAGCTGTGCCTATTACTGAGTGTGCATCAACCAGCTGTCACAGGGAGCGGGGCATCCCATAGACTCTGGGTGACATTCAACTCCCCATCTGGGCCTTTCTTGGATCTAACTGAGTACCTGTAGCTGAGAGGTAGGGAATCTCCCTTTGTAGACGAGTTATTTAATCCATTGCACTGTAGCAACAGGTTATTCCGCTAACAGTTTAGTCGCAGGAGAGCTGTGTGTCCTCAGTATAACACCGTCTGGGCTCGGACTCTGAGGCATATCGGAAACCCCAAATGCTGCCAATATTACCTCCAGTCTCGATTATTCCAATTCCCCCCTCGCCACTCTCCCACCTTCCACAAGCTTCAGCTCAACTAAACCCTTGCAGCCTGTATCCTCTCTCGCACTAAGTGCCATTCATTGTCTCCTGTTTAACCTCACTCGCTCCCCATCTCTGTGACCATTGCCATTGGCATTAAACATGTCGCAGTCTCTGTCACCCTCCTGTGGCCACTCCTCACCATTACACACCCCCCCCCCCCCCCCCCCCACCCCACCCCACATACAATGGGCAGCTGCAGCCTCTGTATTCTGTTTTCTTATTCATTCACGGCATATGGGCATCGCTGGCCAGGCCAGCATTTATTGCCCATCCCTAAATGCCCTTGAGAAGGTGGTGGTGAGCCACCTTCTTGAATAGCTGCAGTCCGTGTGGGGTAGGTACACCCACAGTGCTGTCAGGAAGGGAGTTCCAGGATTTTGACCCAGCGACAGTGAAGGAATTGAGTGCTTTGCTAAGCCATTTATTGCTGAAGGTCAGACCAGGTAAGGACGGCATATTCCCTTCCCTAAAGGACATTTGTGAATCAGATGGGTTTATACAACAATCGACAATGGTTTCACGGTCATTATTAGACCAGCTTTTTAATTCCAGATTTATTAATGAAATTCAAATCTCACCATCCGCCGTGGTGGGATTCGAACCCATGTCCCCAGTGTAAAGCCTGGCGACCCGACCCGAACCCGACTAGACCAGACGACATGTGTCGGGTTCGGGTTGGGTCGGGCTGTACAGCGCTGCCTCGGGGAACTCACGGGATCAGACTTGCCCATGATTTCCCCACAACTCCATCTGCTGCCGGAACGGATGAACAGGAATAATCATTTGGACAAAAGGTGGAACACAATAACGTTTGATATCATTAAATTCATTGCGATATTCGGGTCGGGTTCGAACTTTATCCCCGAACAGGGCCTGTACCCCAGAGCATTATCCTAGGCCTCTAGATTACTAGTCCAGCGACGTTCCCACTACACCTCCCCGGACAACAGCAACAGCAATGTCTGAAAACCACACTTCTGTTTTCCAAGAACCTGTTCCATCCGCACTGATTTAAAAAAAATTACTTTTAAAAAAGGTATATCTAATGCAGGTTCCTGTTCTTGCCTCGTCCCTCCAACTCTGGCCCCTTGCTCATCAACTTCTCCCTTCACTTCACCATTGGCGGCTGTGCTTTCAGCTGCCTGGGCCCTAAGCTCTGGAATTCTCTCCCTAAACCTCTCTCTCTCTCTCTCCTTTACAGCATTTATTGAAACCTACCTCTTTGACGATCACCTGATATCTCCTTATGTGACTTGCTGTCAAATTTTGTCTGTGAAGCATCTTGGGACGGTTAACTAAGCTAAAGGAGCTACATAAATGCAACTTCTTGTTGTTTGCAAATCCCTCCATGGCCTCACCCCCTCCCCCCTCCCCTTGCAACTTCCTCCAGCCCTACTTGCCAGCCTACACCCCCCCGCTGTGAGTCTAACTTGGTGCATTCCCTCCCCTTCATACCCTTCTTTGCCTTTAGTTGCATGGTCTACAGCTTCCTGTTTCTACATATCCGGAATTGTTTTCCCAAACCCTTTCCCCCCCTCTCTCTCTCTTTACCTCCCGACCTTCAAAAACCTCCAATAAAACCTACTCCATCAACAACGGCCTCTGACGCCTGCAGTTAAATCCTCTCCCGTTACCCCCCCCCCACCCCGCCACAGTGTCTGTTATCAGTGCCTTGGCGATGTCTTGTGAATGTACCCTCTTGTGGTTCCCTCTCGCTCATGTGTCACCCCCCCCCCCCCCCCCCCAGCACATGGTGGGTGAACGGAGACAGTCAGGGCTCGTGGCCAAGAGAGTCTTGCATTTCTATAGTGCCTTTCACAACCTCAAGACATCCCAAAGCCAATGAGGTACTTTTGACGTCCACTGTTGGAATGTGGGAAATGCGGCTGCTGCACAGCAAGATCCCACAAACAGCTGCGTGACAATTACTCAATAATAGGGATGTCGGTTGAGGGATGAACGTTGGCCAGGGCCCCCGGGAAAACTCCAAAATTGTACCGTGAGATCCTTTACGCCCACCTGAGAGGGCAGACGGGGCCTTGGTTTAACGTCTCATCCAAAAGAAGGCACCTCCAACAGTGCAGCACTCCCTCAGTGCGGCACTGGATATGTCAGTCTACATGGAGTGGGACTTGAACTCACAGATTTCTCACTGAGCTGGTGTCACGAGGGAAGTTATCTATTCCTGTCCTCATCCTGACTCCTGCACACACTTCCCCACAGGTGCCGCTGGCTAATTTTTCTCCCCCTGCCCCCACTTTTCCTAACTAGGGTACTGAGGCCAACTCGAGCACCCTGGTTAATGTCAGCTGCCCTCATACATATTTACGCACCCTAACACCTCCAGGTTAAAATCTGGCCCAGATCTACCCTCCCCCTGTCCCAGCTCAGTCACATTCTCGGGGCATGTGCACCCTCTCAGACCCTCCACTCCTCTGAGAAACAAAATGCTGCAGACGGCGAGAAATCCGAAACAAAAACTGAAAATGCTGGGAAAACTTTGGCAGTGTTTGCAGAGAGAGGGAAAGCTTCAGGCATCAGTTCAGATGAAAGGCCAGCACTTAAAACTGCTTGGGAATTAAACATTTGTGCACTAATTTCAAAAGACTTATTGCTTTAGTTCAGAAATTCCCTGCGTGTTCTGCAGTTAACATCGACTCCCTCAGTCACTGAGGCGACAGGTTTCTGGATGGGGCAGTAAGGAGTTAATGCCAGGGATCTGTTGTACACTGCTGCCACCTTGTGGTTTCAGATGAAGCAGCAGTGACAGGAGTAGCTCTGACATTTGAAGGCAACTTGCTCTCAATCTGTTGAAGAAAGGACACTGGCAGCAATTACTACAGAGAAACAGGCAGACTGAGAGACAGACATAGAGGAACTGAAAGCACAGAGAGCGGGAGTCAGAAAAACAAAGGAGAGAGATAGAGAGCGAGAGACACAAAGACACTGAGGCAGAAAGATAGACAGGGAGCTAGAGATAGAGGCTCCAGAAAGGGTGATCAGGAGAGAGAGGTAGAGCGAGAGGGGCAGAGATGAAATGAGACAGAGAGAGAGAGAAAGAGAAGGCTGGAGATATAAAGAGTAAGACTGAGAGAAAAACAGGGAAACAGAAAGAGAGATAGAAGGAAGATTTACACAGAGGAGAGAAAATGTGTGAGCAAGGGGCCTGAGAAAAACAGACAGAAAGCGAAGAAAGAAAGAAAGAAAGAGAGAGAGAGACTGAAGGAACTATAAAAGGACAATGAAGAGCTTGATGGGGATAAAGACAGCAGCAGGAAACTAGACAGAGTCAGCAGAGGAAAATGAGATAGAGTCAGAGTCAGACTGAGAGGGAATGAGGTTCCAGCTGATTGCAGGCGTGTTACGTGTAATTGTAACAC